>NC_034590.1:128626932-128651660 GCF_900095145.1 Mus pahari | reverse complement strand
ATAAAGAAAATAATAATAAAAAAAATAAAAATAAAAATAAAAGAATAAATATTAGGAAGTTTTTAATTACTGAACTGTTTATATGACTGATGAGGTCACCATTTTATTCCTATCTCTATGTATGTTAATAAATATATGTTAATAAATAAACGCAAAAAAAAAAAAAAACTAAAAAGACACTAAAAGAAAACCACAGACTCATATCTTTCATGAATATGAACATAAAAGACTTCAACAAAATACTAGGGAACCAAGTATATCTGTCTGTCTGTCAAGATGTATAAGAACAGTACTGTATAAATGTAGGTATTAAATATACAGTCAAAAACTACAAAGAACTCAGGGTAAACACTGAAAATCTTACCCTGTAGATGAGAAACAGGCCATTGATGCCTGTTCTCACGTCTGTCCAACATCTCACTAGCTTCAAGAAAAGCAAGTAGGCATGAAAAAGCATAAGCATATATATCCAAACCAAAGAATTCCAATGGCTTATTCTCTCAGATGATCTATTCTCACATACAGAAAGCCAGAAGATCCTTACCTAGAGGCAACAGATGAATTACGTAAGTTATAAATGACAAGAACCAACATACCAAAATCAGTTCTATTTCTTATGTACTAACATTATAACCCCACACCGAATCTATATAAATAACTTTAATGCATAATTATCCAGCAAAAAATAAATACCTAAGAATAAATTTAAACTACAAAATCTACACTCTGTAAATTACAGTGTATTGTTTGAAGAACTTGACAAACTGCTTTTAAAATTTAGTGGAATCACAAAGGCTCAAGTCAGCCAAAATAATATTAAACATCAACAAAATACTGGATCATGCCCCAATTTAAAACTTAGTACAAAGCATGATGGTAAGAACAATTAAGGCTGGCAAAAGGATAGACACACAAATTTCTGGAACGAAAGTGTGTATTTTTTTTCACAAAAGAACACAAGTATGTAATAAAGTAATGAACAGTGTTTCAAGACATGTTGCTGAGATGGCTGCCAGCCACTTCCAGGAGAACTGGGGTCTTTACATTACACATACATAGAAAAGTGCCAAATGAATCAGAGGCCTAGTGGTCAAAGTCCTATTATCTTTCTAATATATGGATGGACAGGTGATTGACTGATTGATTGATTATACAATATAAGAAAAATGACATCTTTTTCACATCTGCATAATTTCTGTAACTTAAGTTCTTGAGACATTTTTTTCAGCATACATAAGTAACTTAGGTCTATGCTTATTTGGAAAAGAAGTGTTGGTGGTTACCAAAAATAAAACCACCACTACCTTATGTGAAATTTTTTAGTATCATCTCCTTTGTACATTATATTACTAGCCTCTAAATTGTGGTAAGATAAGTACCAAAGTGCTACAGATTGTTATAGAACTCAGTTTAAAGAAGCAAATAGCCACAAAGGATGTTGCTGGAATGTACTAGTGCTCTTTTAAAGTAAGATCTATAGTCACATGAAGAAAAGCTAAGTATCATTTAAGAGAAACATAAAAGATACATCTATCATGTGATTTGTGGCAGACTTCCCTAGCAGTAATGATACAAGTTAATTCTGAGACAGTAACCTCCAATTATGCTGACTGGGTATTAAGGAGGGATTTTCTTCCATGTGAGAGGCATTGACTTTAAATATCTTACATAACCAGGTCCTTTCGGGGTTTCTATTCCTTGTGTAGGTGGAATATTTTCATAAGGATATAGAAGCATTTGAACAAGAATATGAAGTGGTTTCATCAGTAGATCAATCACAAGTCAATCTCTTTGAATATTTTCATATATCTCCTATCAAGGTAAGAAAAATAAACCATTTTGTTTTATAAACTAAATAATTATAAATTGGTTTGATCTCTTTGAAGAGAATTAGCACTTAAATTCTCTCCTTGAACAGTATAGTAGTTTTATAGTTTTACAGCTACATATAATGAATGAGAGGTAGTGATCCTTTACATTTTTTTAAAAAATCTTTTTAACTTTTAGATATAATGTTGAAATCCCCTACAACCTGAGTCTATATCTTAACTCTTTGTTTTGTGACTTTGATTTTTTTCATAAATTATGATGGTTCATTTCATGTATGGCGTATGTTTTAGCTAGAAATTCATAAAGTGGACTTAAGAGACACAGGGCGATACACATTCATGTACACACACATGTACATGCATGCATGCACACTGAAACACAAAAAGAGTTGAGCACAGAATATAATTATGTTTTAATTTTATTAACATGTGTGTGTGTGTGTGTATGATATGAATGTATGTGAGTGTAGGCTGCATTTGTCACAGTGGGTAGGAACTTAAAGGGGATAACATTCTCTGCTTCCATTCTCTGCTTCCATTGTGGGTTCTGGGTTTGAACTCAACCTGTCAGGCTTTTGTACTGAGTAACTTTACCTGCTAAGCTATCTCACCAGCCTGGTTGTCAGTTTTGGTTTTCCTTTAAATGTGTGTGTATACTTGTCACTGCAAGCATGGAGGCATGCAGGAGGCAGTTCTCTCCTGTGAGCATCTAAATATCTAACAATTTCTGCAAGTTATTTATAGCACATTATAGTTACTACACAGCCCTGTCTATGGGATTTATATACAGTATAACACAAAAGTTCAAGGTTGGTTTGTTTGCTTCCTTGCTTGCTTGTTTGGAAATAGTTTCTTTGTGTAGCTTTGGCTGTTTTGGAACTCAAGAGTTTCACCTGCCTCTGCCTCCTGAGTGCCAGAAATTAAAGGCATGCACCACCACTCCTGGCTACAAAAGTGGCTTTATGGTGATAACTTAATTTTAATAGTTGACTTTGTAAATTTTCAGAGATATGTGGTTATTTTTAACAACTTAAAAATCTAGGTTGTTAGTGTCACTATCATATATTTTCCCACATTCAGCACAATGCCAAGGGAATAGAGTGGAAGCTACTTGTGGTAGTATTTGTGCAGGATTCATTATGCCGAGGCAAGAGGGGTTCGAGTCCAGGTAGCCTGGGCTAAGTAGTCAGATCCTGTGTCATAACAATCAAACAGGAGGAGAATTCAGTTCTAATGTGTAGTTGAACTAAATGTTTAGCTGAACATCTTAAATTATGAATTTTAAACAGAGCTATGTTGGATTTTGACTTTGTTAAACTTTTTTGTTACTAAGTTTTGGCATAATTAAGGTAACTTTTGAGATCTTATTTATGATTTAATGAACTGTTTATATGTTTATATATGATTTAATGAACAATATCAAACTGTTTCATAGAAGTTAAAGTTGCCACTGTGGGGAAAGTGCTTTAATGTATCTCTTTATCTCTCCAGTTGCATTTGAGTGTTTCCCTGAGCTCTGGTAGAGATGAAGCGAAAGACTCAGAACAACATGGAGGACTAATTCCTGTTCATTCTTTAAATCTTTTGCTGAAGAGTATTGGTGCCACCCTTACAGATGTACAAGATGTAGTATTTAAGTATGTACAATACTTATATCTATAAACTGATGAATGGTTCATTTATGCTGATTTAAAATTTTTGTAAATGTAAGAAGAATATTGAAAATTATAGGCAAAAATGTGGTTTCTGTCATTAAGTGGATTATAATCAAAATAACACCAAGTATTTTATCTACCCTTAATGACTAAATTAAGAATAATTTTTAAGTATTTTCTTAAGGAAAGGAAATATCAGATATTCAGCTTTATGTACATTAGAAACTCTTGCCTGAAGAAAGATCTCTTAAAAGAAGTGGATACTTAAGAGGTGTGGTGTTAGAAAGGTAAAGCTTTCAAGCCCATAAGAGGAAGGCTTTTCAAATAGTAAGTGACTAGACAGAGGACAATGAAGGGATTGATTTATATGTACTATAGTCAAACATTGATTTTTAGGCTAGGCACCACAGGACACACACAGTCACAGCACTGAGATCTAAGGTGGGAAGATGACTTGAGTTCGGGAGTTCAGGATGAGCACGCGCAACATATTGGCTCATCCCAGAATCAGACCAAACCCATTTCTATTTGAATGTGAGTCAGAATAGAAGCTAATGGCTATCAATGATTCAAAGAGGCTGAGTAAAGACTGCTTTACAAAAGTTTGGCCTTCTCAGGTAACATGTCTTAGCAAGTCTACTTATTAAGAACAACATGAGGGGCTGGTGAGATGGCTCAGTGGGTAAGAGCACCCGACTGTTCTTCCAAAGGTCCGGAGTTCAAATCCCACCAACCATATGGTGGTTCACAATCATCCGTAACAAGATCTGACGCCCTCTTCTGGAGTGTCTGAAGACAGCTACAGTGTACTTACATATAATAAATAAATAAAAAAAAAAAAGAACAACATGAAAATCAGATCTAGCTGTGAACCTAACTGGGAAACAGTCAAAAACCAGAGCATAAAATCTAAATAAGGTGAACTATATATTCCTGTTCTCTTTTTTTTTATTAGATAGTTTCTTCATTTGCATTTCAAATGCTATCCCAAAAGTCCCCTATACCCTCCCCCGACCCTGCTCCCCAATCCACCCACTCCCGCTTCCAGGCCATGGCATTCCTCTGTACTGAGCATATGATCTTCGCAAGACTAAGGGTCTCTTTTCCCATTGATGGCCAACTAGGCCATCCTTTGCTACATATGCAACTAGAGACACAGCTCTGGGGGTTACTGGTTAGTTCATATTGTTGCTCCTCCTATAGGGTTTCAGACCCCTTTAGCTCCTTAGGTACCTTCTCTAGCTCCTTCATTAGAGGCCCTGTGTTCCATCCCATAGATGACTGTGAGCATCTACTTCTGTATTTGCCAGGCACTGGCATAGCCTCACAAGAGATAGCTATATCAGGGTCCTGTCAGCAAAATCTTTCTGGCATATACAATAGTGTCTGGGTTTGGTGGTTGTATATGAGATGGATCCCTGGATGGGGCCGTCTCTGGATGGTCCTTCCTTCCATCTCAGCTCTAAACTTTGTCTCTGTAACTCCTTCCATGGGTATTTTGTTCCCCATTCTAAGAAAGGATGAAGTATCCACACTTTGGACTTCCTTCTTCTTAAGTTTCATGTGTTTTGCAAATTGTATCTTGGGTATTCTAAGTTTCTGGGCTAATATCTGCTTATCAGTGAGTGCATATCATGTGGTACATTTACACAATGGAGTACTACTCAGCAATTAAAAACAATGAATTTATGAAATTGTTAGGCAAATGGATGGATCTGGAGGTTATCATCCTGAGTGAGGTAACCCAATCACAAAAGAACACACATGATATTCCTGTTCTCATAGTCTGAAAAAAAGAGCTGTCCGGATAGTACATCATTTGTTACTTCTGCTTCCCAGAAGGAAGACCTGCAGCAAATGACCATCTTTAGACAGCCCCTGCATTCACCTCAGCTTGTCAAAACATTTTGTTTTGGGCCTTTATAGGGTAAAGTTGGGAAATAGTTCTACAGGTACACAACTGAGGTCTTTCCCTTGGTCTTTGGTGGTTTTCTTCAAAGGATAAGAGCTATAGATTTTATCAGATTTCTAGAGAATTTCTTTGACTAGACTATGCTAGGAATTGCATAGGGTAAATATATTGGGAGAGATCTGGAAAAGAAAATTCTAAAGAAAATAAAAAGAAATCATCAATATTTAACAGTTTTTTCTCCCTCTATGCGTACATGTTTATGTATACATAAATATATATGTTAATATGTTTTTCCAGGCTTGCCTTTTTTGAACTCAACTACCAGTTCCATACAACTTCTGAATTGCAATCTGAAGTAATAAGACACTATTCCAAACAGGTTAGTATGAGATTATCTTACAAAGAGAAAGATGTAAGCTAGTGAAACCTTGTGTCTGCTGTGGTTCTGCATTTCTGCTGGCCTCTGGGGTGTCAGGATGCTGCTAGGGGAGGCAAAATGCAAGGGCACTAAGCTGCATTTCTTCCTCGCCACTGGGGTGTCAAGGCTCAGTCACTGAAGAGGGCTTGCCTTGCAAGCTTGGTGACTTGAATTTCATCCCCAGAACCCATGTGAAAATGCTGGGTACGCTAGTAAATACTAGTAATCCCAGCCAGTGCTGAGTGGTCTGAGACAATATCACTAGGGTTTACATGCCACTAATCTAGGCTAGTTAGGCCCTGTCTCAAAGAAGAAGGATAGTAGTATTCCTCAAGATGATTCCTCAAGGCAGGTTGGACTCTGCCTTCCATAGTTACCCACACATAATATGCACCCCCACACTAATATGTATTTTCAATAATATTTTAAATGAAGAATTGTGATAAGGGCTGGACAGTACTTGCTGCTCTTCCAAAGGACAAGGTTTGATTCTCAGGACCCACATGCAACCCATAGCTTTCTGCACCTCCAACTCCAGAGGATCTGACACCTTCTTCTTGCATCCAAGGTCACTGCAGGCATGTGGCACTCGAACATATATGCAGGCAAAACAACCATACACATAAAATAAAATGAAAAACAAAAACAATAGTGATAAGATTTGGGTCTTGAAATTTCTAGTAAAATATTAGCCTGAGCAAACTGGATCTGAATACTAAATAATCTATAAGGATAGATGTTGATTGGTATTTTTTTTTTTATTTTTAGGCTATTAAACAAATGTATGTACTCATTCTTGGACTTGATGTTTTGGGAAATCCCTTTGGCTTAATTAGAGAATTTTCAGAAGGAGTAGAAGCTTTTTTTTATGAACCTTACCAGGTAAAATATTTGTTTGCATTATTTAATGAATAATGTGAAATGATGCTTTCTTAATGTATAATATATTTTAGTTGTTAACTTGAGCTGTACATGTAAACATGTACATTTGAGAGACCCACAGGGGCAATTTCTACTTTTTCCTTCAAAATTTCAACTTAAGATTTTCTTATGATTCCTAATTTAAGCATTGATTTGTAACAATAGTAAGTACAGTTCAGGTTGTAGAAAAAGGAAGTTCACTGTGTATGGTAAATTTGTTTTGCACAAATGTATATAATAATAAGGGACTATAAAAGTCTTAATAAGGGAATAGAAAAGTATTCTACATCTCTTCAACTTTTCATGAGCATATTTAGAGTGTCCCTACTTATAAAATGCATAACAAAAACAAAGTAGAACTAATTTTTCTATACATTGTGATTTAAAAATTAGAAATGATAAGAATTTTAAGTTTTAGATTTTTAAGAAATTATTAAGAATACTGTGAGCTGTGCATGCTTCTGTCACTACAGCTGACGGTGAGGAGCAAACTCCATCTGTTAGACTGAGTGTCTAACATTACCTACCGGTTGTGCTTTTGCTGTCATTTCCTTTGTTCTTCCAGATGCTATCACACCATGTCTTTAATACCACTCCTTTTGTCACTGTAGGGGGCCATCCAGGGACCTGAAGAGTTTGTGGAGGGAATGGCGCTAGGACTGAAAGCACTGGTTGGCGGAGCCGTTGGTAAGCAGCAGGAAACCCAGCAGCACTGCCCAAACCAGTGACAGCTGAGTCTTTGCTTAACACAGTACTTACTCTCCGTTAGGTGGACTAGCTGGTGCTGCCTCTAAAATCACCAGTGCTATGGCTAAAGGAGTAGCGGCCATGACAATGGATGAAGACTACCAGCAGAAGAGAAGAGAAGCAATGAATAAGCAGCCTGCTGGCCTTCGAGAGGGCATCACTCGAGGAGGAAAAGGCCTTGTCTCTGTAAGACTTCCCTGGGCTTATAAACACGTTGGGGAAATCACTTTTAAGTCACAATTGTATTAGTAAAGAAGTAGTTGTCTACTTAACTGACCATTGTAATGTGTCATATAAAATATCCCCATAATCTCTGAAAACATTGTTTAAATAAAACACCTAGGAAATAATCATTGTGATCTATAGGAAGAAAGAACTCTACAATTTTTGTTTGAAGCAAAATGGTCTTATAAGCATCATATGGAAATATAACTTTTCACTTGTGCTTTTCCCACAGGGTTTTGTAAGTGGCATTACAGGGATTGTTACAAAGCCAATTAAAGGCAAGTGTTGTAGTTGCTTTGGCTGTCACATAGCTCACAAGTTCCATTTTCATTCGGTCCAGTTGCTTGAGCTGATTGTGTTTTATAGGTGCTCAAAAGGAAGGAGCAGCGGGTTTCTTCAAAGGTGTTGGAAAAGGTTTAGTTGGAGCAGTGGCAAGGCCAACGGGTGGCATCATAGACATGGCCAGCAGTACCTTTCAGGGAATCAGAAGGTAAATTCTCTTTATGACTGACAGATGAATAACATTGTGAAGCCTTGACATACATGTACTGTTGATTTGCAGGCTCCTCGTTGTGAACACTGGCAGATTGTGTGCCTTACAAATTTTGATTCTGAGTTGCTGCTGTTATGTGACTTTAGCAGTGTAGAGTTCTCTTTGTCATCTGTTTCCAGCAGCTGGTGTCAGGAAGGCTTTGTCCAGCTAAACTCTAACTCACTGCAACCCATCAGTGTATGTTGTATATGGCAGTTTAGTCTTAAAGCAGCAAGCCATGGAGCAAGCTATGCAGACTTGTCACAGAGCTGCTAGATTTACCTTACATTGCCAAAACCTCGCCATTCTTTATGTTCTTTCCTCTGTGAATATGCTAGGAAAAGGGTGAGAACAACAGAATTGAAAGATGTCTTGTAAATTTATTGAGCTTTACATTTTCTGTTACACACCCAAATGGAAAAGCCAAGTTATCTAGTGTGAGAGTCTGGAGTTTAGGAGAGAGGTCCCAACGTTCCATTAAAGTTTGAGTCTAGGTCCTGTAATGCCATGTTTATAACAGAGTTTGTGAGTGCTTAAGAGTAAAAATGGAAAAGAGAAAAACATCTGAGGACCTGAGACTTGGGAACAACACTTAGGAGTTAGGTAATGAGGACCCAGCAAAAGAGATAGAAAAAGAAATGGTCAGGAAAGTGGGATGATAATCAAGAAAGCAGTATTTAACAACTGCAAAGTAGACAATCAGAGTTGGTACTACTGCATAAAAGAACTCACTTCACCCTACAACACTCACTTCTGGGACCACTCTAAAATTTTATTTTACCTGTACTTTAACTCAAAATACTTTGTATTTTCTTTCCTTTCTTTATTTTTATCTTTGTTTTTTGACCAATATTTAATATACTGTATATTTTACCTACTGTCTCTTATTAAAATGCAACTTCTGTGGGTACAGTAACTCTTACCTCTTCCCATGACTAGCACTGAACATACTGTTGTCTGGGGTTTTGGTAGTGGTGGTAGTGATGTTTTATGATTAAGCTACAATATAAATAGTACATTTATATGCACTGGTAGGAAATAATGTAGAGGGATTCCTCCCATACTGCATCATTTTATGTCCTCTGGCCACTGTAGCAAATTACCGTAGACCTGGTGACAAGAGAGAACTTTTTCCTCACAATTCTATTTGGAGAGAATTTGTCCCTTGAGTGTGCTAGTGTCAGGTAGCATTCCTTGCTTTGTAACTGCAGTTTTGCTTCCTGCCCTAATCTTGATATTCCTGTGTCCTTTGTGTATCTGGTCTCTTAGAAGGACACTTTTGGTGCCATTTAAAGTATACCTGTATTATTCCCTTACTTTGCAGTCCTCAATTTAGTCATGCTATATAGACTTGGCCACAAAGGAACACTCACTCATTCTGGAGATTATAACATTAGACTTCTATGGATCCACCATCCAGACATTACAGAGACCTTTTCCATTTTCCACAGTGACATTTAGGAAAATTACAATGAAATGAGACAAACGGGATATTGGCAGAGTCTGCGGATCTAATTGAGATTTTTCCAGTTTGACATACTAATGTACTTGTCTGTTTCCAATTCTGCATGCTTTTTTTTGTCATTCTTGTAGGTTAATTTAGCTACAGCTATAGTGAAGATATCAAACAGTTCCAATACAAAAAAAAAAAATCCCTCCTGGTTCTTTTTATACTTAGATTAAAAACTGCCTTTAATCCCCTTTCACTTTTTCAGTTGGCATGTTTATATTTTATTGGTGAGTGGTAAGGGTTCTAATACATTCTGGGTACATACTATAAAAATCATCAACTTGAAGCATATGTCACGTACACTAGGTTTTAGTGTTGTGCTGCTGCCATCGCCAACAAATTCCCCCTTCACCTTCCCCAGAAAAATCCTCACGCTTATTAGCAGTCACTCACCATTTCCATCTCCCCTTAGTATTCGCCATCACCGTTTCCTTTGTGTATGTGGGTTTGCCTGTTTTAGATAATATATGTAAATGGAATCATACAATGTGGAGCCTTTTGTGAGTGGCTTCTTTTATCTAACAAGTTTTCAGAGTTCTTTTATGATATAGCAAAAAGTAGAGCTTCCCTTTTATTGAGTAATATTTTATTATGTAGATCTATCACAGTATTACTTTCATTTCTGTTCCTCTAATGAAACCATGCTAGTCATATCCATTTCCAAGGGCAATTTATAGAAGAGTTTATTTTGGTTTACAGTGGTTGTCCAGGTCCAGTCTATAGTGGTGGGGAGGGCAACGAGGTGGGTGGGAAAGTTCTGGTCACACTTATACCCACAAGGAGGAACAGAGATGTGAACTGGACATGTGGCAAGTCTGTAAGCTCTGAAAGACTACCTCTAGTGGCACACTTCCTGCAAAGTGTTCCACATCCCTAAAGTCTCAGACCCCTCCACTACAACCAGTACTCCAAGCTCAGGGCCAAGTATTCAAATGCATAAGCCTATGGGAGACATTTTTCATCTAAAACTATCTTTAGTTGTCTGTTAATCAGCATATGAATATTTAAATTTTGTTCACTTTTTATGACTGTTACCCACAGTCAAGGATGTTGGCATATATCTTTAGTCCCAGTACTTGGGAGGTAGATACAAGTAATTCTCAGAGAGCTTGAGGCTGCCCTGGTCTACATAGTGAGTTTCAGTAAAACCGTTTCCTAAGGGGAAAAAAAATAAAATAAAACCATGTTAGTCATATGCCACTGAAAACACACATGCAGTTTTCTGTGGACAAATGGTATGTGTTTTTTTCCATTATTCCATTTTCCCAAAGATTTTTCACCTCCTGTTTTAAACACTGTACTGTTAAGTATCCTAGTTCTTTGTATAAAGTAGGTACTCAACACTCTCTTCTCAGAAAAGCCTTTCATCTCAGATCGTGTCTTACTTAGGCTTTTACTGCTGTGAGCAGACACCATGACCAAGGCAAGTCCTATAAAGAACAACATTTAATTGGGCCTGGCTTACAGGTTCAGAGGTTCAGTCCATTATCATCAAGGTGGGATCATGGCAGCATCTAGGCAGGCTTGGTGCAGGGGGAGCTGAGAGTCCCACCTCTTGTTCTGAAGGCTGCTAGAAGACTGGCTTCCAGACATCTAGGACAAGAGTATTAAGGCCAACACCCACAGTGGCACACCCACTCCAACAAGGCTACACCTCCTAATAGTGCCACTCCCTGAGACAAACATATACAAACTATCACAAGTGTGTAGGGAGACAGATGGATATAACTAGGCAGGCATGATGGAGGGAGAGCTCAGAGTTCTACATCTTCATCTGAAGGCTGCTAGTGGAAGACTCACTTCCAGGCAAATAGGACTAGTGTTGTAAAGCCCACATCCACAGTGACACACCTATTCCAACAGGGCCACGCTTCCTAATAGTATCACTCCCTGGCCCAAGCATGTATAAACCATCATAGGTGCATAGGTGACAATGAACATAGGTTTGTTAACTTGATGGTGGAGGTAGTTGCTGAATGGACAGAGGTAGAAGATGAGTGTGGGAAAACAAGAAGGAAGAAATGAGGAAAGTACAGACTACTCATTGAATTAGGTTTCCCCTCCCCAAACGTTGCATCCCTATCCAAAACAAGGTATTTATATATTACACTGTATTCATTCCATTGGAGAATTAGCTAAATCTCAGATATATAAAATATAACAATATTTCAGGTTAGAATATGAGCAGGATACTAGCCACTGGTTTATATTTCAACATGAGGGGAATAGTTTCCCTTCGCCTAACATTGACTGAGGAAGGTTCCTGTCCACAGATAAGAAAAGCCCCTCTCTTCACTGCCTTTTCCCTGTTCCTCTATGAGATAGTCCTGATAAGAGCAGCATGAGGGCAGAAGGTTTCTCTGCTCATATCAGTGAATAGTCACAAAGCAGAGACCTTTGTCACCAGTGAGGAGCGGGCTTCAACACCTTTTCTACCTCATGTCCTTCCTTATAGAATTTTATGATTTTGTCTGGTTCTGGCCTTCCTCATCTGTGCTCGCTCTGCCTGATTTTCATAGCTGCTAGGTATAAAGTAGTATCTCATTGAAGTTTGAAGTCACTGTTGCTTAATGGCATATGACATTGAACATCCATGTGGGTTTTGGCCAAATGTGTACCTCCCATTTAAAGCAAACCAAAACAAAATCTGTTTTCTGGTTATCATTACAAAGAAAGTCCAAGGAAATTAACAGATTTTTTTTATAATTTTCCTAGGAAATTTACATTATTTATGTCATAAAAGCACTTAGAAGTAGAGATGTTATATGTTGTTCTTATTTATCTAAGATTATTTTAGTCTTATTTTTATTATTTTACTATTAAGATTATTTGGTAGTTTTGATACTGTTTTAAAGTGTTTTTGATGTTTTTAATTGATATAGAACTGTGTTACTTCCTGTCCTCCAGCCCTCCCCAGTTACCCTCCTACAAGCCCCTCCCATGCCCCATGCTCACAAGCTGAGAGCCACTTTTGCTTAGATTATATTTTTACATGCATATTTAAGTGTATATGCAAATAAATATAAGTACAACTTGCTCATTATTTGTGTGAATATGGTTTCAAGGCTGCGCACAATCAATAGGGGCTCATCACTGGAGAGGTTAATTTTCTTTCTCCCAGCAGTCACCAGTTCTTTGTCCAGGAGGGGACTCCAAGAAATGGTTCCCTTCAACAGTAACATGTCCACTGATACTGCCGTTGTTGTAGTCTTGTTTTTACAGCCATTTCTAATAGAGGCTGGCCCACAGTTGACTGCCTTGAATTCTGGCTCTTATGATTCTTTCCACTTCTTCCCTGACATTCCCTGAGCCACAAGTGCATATTTTAAAAATTAGGCTTTATATGTTTATATACATATAAGAAGGTATATATTATACATATATATGTGATCTTATTTTTGTTTTTAGAGCTACAGAGACTTCTGAAGTGGAAAGTTTACGACCTCCCAGATTCTTTAACGAAGATGGAGTCATCAGACCTTACAGGTTGCGCGATGGTTCAGGAAATCAAATGTTACAAGTAAGTGAATAAATGTCTTACAAACTAAAATCAAATCTCATAACTTAGAGTGTTTTAAAATAGTTACACAATACCTTAAAATAGATTAGGCTTTTATTTGACTTATTTAACCTTATTTATACTTTTATTTACTTAGTACATTTATTTACTATGAGATTTTTTTTTCTTTTTTACAGGCATCAAAAAGTTTGATATGAAAACTGTTAATGCATGACTTTGCAAGTGAAAGCCAACAGTAGATTTTAGTCTTAAACTTTTACAAACTCTGTGCAGCTGTTTCAGTATTTTGAATACAAAGAAAAGATTTGTGCTATGAACGTCAGTCAGTCTAACCTTTCCATAGACTATTCTTGGTTCTGGGTATTCTAGATCTGGCCAAAGCCAGTGTGCCTTATAAGCCCTTTAAACTTGGTAGCACATACTTATCTTCTTAGGTTGTTTCTGTTTGAGGTTCTTCTTCCACCTTTCATACCACTACTAGTTTTTATATTAAATATAGTCTTCATTTCTAATTTATTCATGAAGGAATGGAAAATAAAACTCAAGAACACTGCCACTATTGGTCATCTGTGGTTCTTAAGCAGTCTTTGAGGGTGCTTAGATTAGGGTGTCTAGAGCCTTGTGGGGTTTGGTACAGTATCTTCTCGTAAGGAAACACAACTTGGGGGACAATAGATAGCCTGAGGCTAGAATGGTTTGTCAGTTCAGACAGCTTTGTTGCTTGATAACTCAAGTTTTAAAACTTAGACTATGGTGGAAATAATACCTCATATCCCAGATTATCCCTTTGTAAGGTTTTTATGGGTTTTGTGTGGAATATTAAATTAAGCCATATATTTGAAAATAAGGAGTCAGTATTTTTATAGGTTTGAAAAATATGATAAAAATAAACTATTGAAATATGAAGCTTCTCAAGTTTAAAATAACCAGGATAAAAATAAACTTTTACTATTTTACTACTGCATGTAAAATATATATTAATTCATTAAATGTACTTTATATCTTCTCTGGATCTTCTGTTCAATATATTAAAATGTACCTATAGCATAGAAGTGCAGTATTTAGTAAAGTAACTTTTACCTCGATTTTTACATCTTATTAAAGTGCCAAAATACTTGCAAATTGAGATAGAATTGGCAGTGTCTTGGGAGGGTGTGCCTAAAGGCCATGTTCTGAAATCTCTACTCTGAGAGTTTATTATTATTCTTCAAAGACAGAAAAGTTGTAGTTGTCATGTCTGCCTAATCCAGTGAAGCATTTCTATCCAGTGTCTGCCTGTGCTTTTTAGAGAAGAATTAACAAGTAAATTATACTACACTAAAAGATGAATAGTAACATAATTAAAAAATAAGAATATTTCTCAAGAACTGTTTTAATACATTTGCTACAAAATAGGAATTCGTAGTGAGGAGAATTTGGAAATATTCTGTCCTCATTATCCAGGAACAGATTAAATTCAAAGTTTGTCATGATTGATAATTGGATTTCAGTGGCAAGAAAGTTTATCCCACACCTTAATTAACTTATTTCTTGAATTTAAAACCATGCGTTTTTATTTGTCATATTAAAGATGCATACTGTTTTTAGTAGACAGTCTCTCTCTGCTAAAGATTCTGAGTACATAAAACCTCCTGATCTCTGTCAGCTTTGTGTACTTTTCCACAGAAATGTTAAACGTGCTAGTGACCTGAACACTTGGAGGAGTGTATAAGATGTTTACCGTTAGCATTGTTTGTTTATAGATGTTAAAAAGTTAGTTGCTGTTCTAATAGTAATAGTGCTTTTCTAAAATAAAACTGCTAGTTTTAGCACAGTTCTTAAAATACAGTGGGATAAAATACGAAATAAAAGGGATAGAGTTCTATAGTAAGCAAGAACTGCTAAGTTTTATCTTGAGCACTACATAAAACAGGCGTGGTGGTGCCTGCCTGTAATCCAGCAGGTGGGAGGTGGAGGCAGAATGATGAGAATTTCAAAGTCATCTTAAACTACATAGCAAGTTTGAGGTCAGCCTGCAGTAATGAGGCCCTGTCTCAAAAACTAGCAATGTAATCTGCCTGGATTTCACCTAAATGATTAAGTGACAGTGCTTTAGAAAGTATTTGTTATACTCTACCTTCTGAGGTTTCTTTTTTTTTTTTTTTTTTTGCCTGTTTTTCTACAAAATGGTTCTGTCTTGACTAAATTACATACACTTATACATTATAGTTAAATATAAAATATATTCATTTTATCTTTCTAAAAAGTGGGATATTATTTCAGTGCTTCCTAGTAGCCAGTTAGATGACTTATAAAGAAATAGAATAGTCAGTATATTCTTAGAACACCTCATTGAGACACAGAGCCATTTCTGACATGAGTTTGTATGCGGAAGTTGCTTTTAGGCCTGTTAAATTAAAAGTATTATATTCACAGTTACAACATGAGTCACAGATGAAAACTCTTTCAAATTAACGCCTTAACATTTCATAACTTTAACATCTTTTCTTGCTAGTAACTAACCTTTATGCTTCTTTTTCCTTTACCATGCTTACAGAACATTCAGGCCTACAGGGAATGGATTCTGACTCACAGTAGCAGTAGTGAGGAGGAGGAAGAGGCTTAGTCAGAGCTTGATTGAGAAAGGGTGTGGTCCTTGGCATTTCCCTGGATTGTTTGTGTATCTGCTGTCAGTACATCCATGTGTCCATTGTTAGGGACAAAAGTTAGCACTGTTTCCTTAGAAAATGTTTTTCTGACCACCATGATAAAGCAAAGTAATTTCCTTATTTACATACAGGAAATGAAAATGTATTTATCATTCAGAGTGTAGAGTATATCATACATTATAAATTTGCTTTTATATATCCTAGCTTTGTATCCCACAGTTTGTCATTAAGATCTGAAGTGAGATTTAAATGTAGTTTTAATGTTCATGAGCTCTACTCTAAATCATTTGCATATTTGTTAGCAAAATATCTTTTTTAAAATAAAAATATTCTGTGAAATTTTGGGCTGTAATGTAATATTGTTTAAAGAAAAGAGTGGGCGGGAGAAAGCCTAGCAATACCATTGAATGTTTTATATGTATTTAGCACATAAAGGCATTTTGTCAAATTTCTTTTCATAATAAACTTGCATAACTTGATGTTGTGTGGATTTTTTTTCTATTCCAAAATCATCTAAGTTGAACTACTATATAAAAATGCATGAATTGTCATAGAAGATGAGTTATACATATAATCCAAAGTCTTTGCGAGTCATTTTATTATTACTTGTTTTCTCATATACTTCTGAAACGGTTAACAAGTTGATTGGGCAGTCATATTTATTAGCTAACTAACATATCAATATATTATATCCCTATCAAATTAGTATTAATTAATTCAAGATAATAGAACTTATGTAATAAATTGTAAATTTAGATATATTTTTCTAAAAGTTATGAAGAAAAGATATCTTTGTCTCTGAGTTTTACAAGCAAATTTGTTTTATATTTTGGCACTGAATTTTTTTTTTAACTTCAGACAGACAATTCTCTTGTCCTATTTTGCTAGTATATTGCATGTTGTAAAAACCAGCAAAAACCAAATGCCCTACAAAGGTGAATTAGTATTTAGTAGTTATGATATATCATCATTTATGACTACTGTCTTTTGATCAATAAAGGAATAAGGAATATTTAACTTACACTAAACATTTGGCTTATATTGGGCTTAAATTAGGTTTCAGGAGATAATTAACTTACTATTTTAGATGTTTGTTTGTTTTTTAACTAATGATTTGACTTTTGTATTAACTCCTGCATTTACCAAGTTTTCATTCCAATAATTATCTCTTATGTTCTTTAAGTATGGCCACCCTACAACAGCAGGAAAGGACAGCTCTTTGAAAATTTGTCACAATGCAGGACATATTTAGCTAGACCTAAAAATAAGCAAATGTTGATTTTTTTAATAAAATAATCCTCTTGAAAATATGTAAGTCAATATAGTGACTATAAAATAACAGCACACTGAATTTGACATACACCTACTGCTTTCTAACCCGTGGCTAACATCACAAGCTACCTCTTCTGTGAGACAGTGGAACAATACAGTTGACATACCTTGTTTGCATAAAGGAGGAAAAGTGGAAAACTGTTTTGTTTTCTGCTCTTGGAGATTTACAAGCATAAGGCCTTTTTCAAAGACCAAGTCCCAAACTCTTGGTTTGCAAGACATCGATTGAGTTTTCATGTGGTCAGGCCATGATGCGTATTTCTGTCTTCCCAATCTCATGAAGATACCCTTAACCTATTAAGAGTTTACCTTGAAAATATTCAGATCTCTTCAACACTTAGATTAAAAACATCACAGTCGTCTGTAAGCTTTAGTGTGCTCTTAAGGTTCCTCTGTTTAGCTTAGTCCCTAGGAGTATGGTATATCCTTAGCCGTATAATCGCCCCTTTCTGTTTCTCTGCCACAGTGAAAACTTTGCAAGTGCTAATTGGTTTTCCAGTTTTACTTTTTAAAAAGCATTGCTTTTATCAGAGAAAAGTTTAACGATGAAAACCACTCTGTTGCTTTGTGCTACTGTCATCTTGGTTGGAAGTATAGAACTGGAGAGACAAGTGCTTTATTGTTCAGCACCTACCTAAAGGATAGAGAAAGAGTTCACATTTGAGATTCTTATGAGGTAAATAGTTCCTTTCTTTCTTTATGACAGTATAATGAGCAAGTTTTTTTTAATTGTTAAAAAATGTTTAATGTTGTTTCTTATTAGGGAAATGAAGTTCAAAAGTAT
The DNA here is from genome assembly GCF_900095145.1 of Mus pahari. Classification (NCBI taxonomy): domain Eukaryota; kingdom Metazoa; phylum Chordata; class Mammalia; order Rodentia; family Muridae; genus Mus; species Mus pahari. The sequence goes on along the minus strand of NC_034590.1, from coordinate 128,633,627 downwards.
AATAAGCATTATTGTGGCCAGCTAGTACCACTAATGCAATCAATACAGTATGATACAATACAATACAATACAATGTCATACAATACAATATAACCCTAAATGAAGGACATTTCTCATAAGTTGGTGACATTGTAGTGTAATTGGAAAGTTTTTATGCTGTCCATGAGAGTGTAAAAGTATACATACACTTTAGAAAATAGATTTGTATTTTATATAATGACTAAACACAGTAAACATATGATTTAGTTATTTTTTATCTTGAGAAATAGAAATCCATTTCCACACAAATTTTCTATTAGTGCTTATAGAAGCAATGTTTAAATGTGAAAAAGTGAATATAATTTCCATTAACCTCTAAAAAGAAAAAAAAAATCTTCTTCCAATTAAGTGGGCTATTATTGAACCAAAAGAAAAAATACTGATACATATTTTCCTGTGTACATTGAAAAGCAAAATTAAAGGGAAATGAAATAGCCAGTCATAAACACTCGAGTTTTGTAGTTTAATTTCCATTCAGTATCCGCATTTTATCTATGAAGACAAGTATTTCTGTGGTTGCCCAGGTCCACTTGAGGGTAGCATTTCAGAGACTTGTTCCTGTTATGCAAGTGTTCTGCCTATAAGCTATACTCCAGCTCACCAAGGCATCCTGGTAACTGATGTGATTTATAGATATCATCCCTGGTTAAGACTGTATGTGACTTCCCTCCTTTGGAAGAAAGAAGTCAGACCAGTAGAACAAGATGGCCAGTCCTGGTATAGAAGCACAGGTGGGCAGTAACACAGGTGATGGTGTGTGTCCAGCCAGAAAGTCTACAAAAAAGCAATATTTGAAATTTCATTTCATAATACTGTACCTTTTTGTATAGCTTAACTTTATATTCTAAATTTCTACATGTTCTTTGCTTCTGTAAATAAAATAGGAATAGTCTCTTTTCCTTGAGTAATTACCATTGGGAATTCTTTATTCTCAGCTATGTCTCCCTGGCATTTGAATAATGTACTGAAAACCAGCAAGATGAAAATTCTGAAACCATATATATAAATAATTAAGTTTCTAAGAGCCTTTAAATCAGTTACCACTTGCATTATAGATGAATAGAAATCCAGAATAACATTAATTTCAATATTTTTTTGAACCAAGAAGGCAAAACAAATCTCAATTTAATCAGACTCTTACCAGTTTTAGCCTTGAGCCTGCCAAGATGGCTTAGTGAGTAAAGGCACTTGCTGCCAGGCCTGATGACCTGAGTTGGATACCCAGAACTCACATGGTGGTGTCTTGTCCTCCACACACATTACCCAGCCTACACAGAAACAGATCGTAGGCACACACACAAACAAATAAACTCTAGCTTTTTTTGAAATCTTGAATAATGCTTTTAATTGGTGCAACACTGAGTTCACATTTAAGATCATGATATAAAATTTACAAACTGGAACCTTGTAGATGTCTTTTAACTGTGATATTTCATACTTGATATGAAAACTATTATATTATATTTATGTCTCAAGGTCAGTACACTGAAGAACATTATTACTGTCATTGCTACTGTTTTGCCTGGCTTAAATCCTATAGGAAAATCTCACATTAAACTTGGCAGTGGAAAGATGGTCAGAACAGACTACCCTCTTACTGGGTCTCTTTTAGCTGCATTTTCAAGCCTCGGGTTTTTGTTAAAGATTTCTATACAAATGAATTTATCACAGCTTCCAAATATTAAAGGTCCAAGAGGTTTAAGTAAAATACTATCAAATACAGACAATAATTTAGATAAATAATGATGAGCATGGTTGTTTTATTCATTATCCTCCCCTTGCTCCTTTGTAATAAACCACGATGAATTAGAAACTTGCATACTTAATTAATCTAAGTTCAATGAATACATAGGAAATGTTGAATCAAAGGATAATAAAGTACATGATTCAGAATAGCCCTGAATTAGAGGACAATTAGAAAAATTGAGGATTTTCATGAGTTTATGATTTTAATATGGTAAAGCATTTTCATATTCATAATTACCTCTCAGTATGTTTGTCAGTGTAGAGAAAAAGAAAGGCAATACTGAAACGTCTTCTGATCTCACCCACACACCATGGCACGTGCTCCTCCCCCAGGCATTATGTAACCTGTCTCACAACTTTAAAAGTAAGAATTGATGGAAAAAGATTCTTCATCTTTTGTTTTCTTACCATTTATGGGTTATTTCCTTTTTAAGTCTTAGAGACACAAATGGCCAGCTGACATAGAAGTTTTCCTTTTTCATTAAGTGTATTTTCACCTTTTGACGTTTCTTGTTCTAAAAAAATTCTTACCTTTAAAAATTAAGTCTCTTGGACTGTATTTGAGAGTGCATGGGTATATATGGTCCATATTTCCTTAGTATGTATATATTGAGAGCTTAGTTGTCCCAGGACAGTAGTACATTCTTTACCATTTCAGAGGTTTTAATTTGACCCATATTGTCTTTGAATTCTCTACAGAGTTATAATAGTTGTAATTGTGTAAGTTGTAGGAAGGAGTCATTGTTGTTGTTTTTGTTGTTGTTGTTGTTGTTGTTGTTGTATGTCTTTTCTTTCAGAAATTACAGGTCTTTAATTAGCTTCAAACACTTCCTTAATAGCCATTGGAGGATAACTACCTTCAGCATCGTGGTCTTTCCTCTTCAGGAAGAGAAGTGCAGTTAATCTTGAAGAAAGGGCTTTAAAATAGCAATCAGACCACCAGAATAGTATTGGACACACTCCTGGCTTCATCTAAAGTTATGAGTAAGTGGACAAGAAGTAGGAGACATAGTTTATTTAGTCCCACTCTTCGTTTTGTAACTTTCCCTCTCCAGAAAGATATTTCTGAATGGAAGGAGAAAACTGAAGAGAGACACATTTATATATATATGTGGCTTGTATATGTATACATTTATATGTATGCCAGTTAGAATGTCTAATGTCTCAGAGAAAGCAGAGCTGTGGGAAGGGCACTGTCTACCTTGGATGCAATTCTGATTGCTACTCTAGCAGAACTTGTCACTCCAGGTGCTGGTGAAAGTCCCACTACATTTGTTTACAGTGGACAGAACTGTCTAATAGTGTGTACGCAGTACTTTATAAACAAGATTTTTAAGTTTATTATGTCTTCTTTAAAGTGATGGCTCTACTTAGGGGAGTTTCCATTCATTTTAACAAAAATTGTGTTAATATAAATTACCTTTTTAAATACAGTAAATAGAATAAGATTTGACTTCTAAGTCTTTTTTTTTTAATTTGTTATCACTACAGTTGTTACACTTGTAAATATAATAAGAACAGGTAAATTACTATAATAGAAGTTTGGTACATGTTAACACTTTTAAACCCTTGGATGTTAAACTCCGGTTCCATTTGAACTTTGTCCCCTTTTTTAACCAAGGAGTAGATGGACTTTATTATTTATACACACACACACACACTCTTAAACACTATTGTTAGTGCTAGTTTAGAAAATATGTAGCCCTAATTAAGCTAAATGTGCAAAATTCTGAATTTAGGCCCATGATGCCTGTTTATTTGATAGAAGTCTGCTCGTTATTCCTCAGTTTCTGGGAACAGACAGGTTCTTGCATGGGGGAAGCTCACTGAGGACAGAGAGATCTACCACACTGGTTGTCAGCACCAACTAGTATTATGAAAGGTATTTTTGATTTGTTAAATGAAATAATTTTCATACAAAATTGACTGTGGGCCTGTTTTACCATCTGTCATATGTGTAGAGAAATGCCATTTTTTTGTTTCTCAGTTGAGTCTGTAAAATTCAAATGATATTGGTATCTTAGTCACTTATGATAATTCTAATGGATTATATAACAGTCTTCCATCATACAGGATCCTTTGGGATGTACTGTAGAGAAACATACCCTGAGATATGTTTGTGGCACCTCAGTTCTGAGGAAGTCTCTAGGGTAGTTGCAGTATTGGAATGCAATGGTGAGAGACTGTATAGTTCTTGTGAAATGAACTTGTAAGTTGCTGGGCTACTCTGAAGTTTAAAATTGCCTGAACAAAAAAGATGTTACATATACATAATTGATTTTTCTGGACCTGACTTGGAGTCATGGTTTATGTGAAACTGTAAAGCAGTATACAGTTTTAATACTGTTTATTCAATTGTCTGTTGAATTCCCGATATTTGTATGTATCTTGGGTTTTGTTGTGGTTGTTTTTGGATTTGGGGTTGGGGGGGTTGTAAGAATTTCGGGTCATAGTGCTTAATACAGTAGTCAAAGTTTTGATTCCCTCATAGCCTTGATTATTCAAGTGATAGGGAGTAAGCATATGTAATGATAGAGGCTGTGTCTGTAACACATAACAATTCTTACAGTCTCATCCTGTTCACTGAAATGCAAAGCTCTACACAATATAGGAATTAAGACACAAAATACCCATTCAGAGAGAGAATGGTCTCAGGGAATGTCTTCATGAACTTTAAAGCTCTTTAAAAAGAGACCTCTGTGCAAACTAATGGGGCAGGGGAAGGAAGGGAAAGGGAGGATAGCCCACGTCTGGCCAGAGTTCCTCCTGTGCTCTGGGCAGGCGGACAAGGGAGGGCTGCCAGATGCTCTTTACTCAGCCCGGGTGGGCATCTAAGCCACTGACCCCACTCAACAGGGGGGTGGACAAGGGGCAGGCCCCTGACCAGGGGCCCCCGGGGCGACACCCTGTAGTCCTGGGGTTATGGGAGAGAGGGCTGGGGGGAGAGAGGTTCCCACGCGGGTAAGAGTAAGCACAGTGGGCCTTGATGAACAGAGACAGTCTATGGTTTTAGAGCTTTATTGTAGAAAAGCAGGGAGAAAGAGAAAAGGTGGAAAGAGAGACACCGGCCATGGCCAAGAGGAGAGAAGGGGGAAAGGAGAGAGAGAGGGGAAAGGCTATAGAGTAAGGAGAGGAGGAGAGGGGAGGAGAGGAGAGGAGAGGGGAGAGGAGGGCAAGGAGAGAGAGAGAGGAGAGGAGAGTGAGAAGAGTAAGAGAGCTAGGTGGGGCCAAGCAGCCCCTCTTATGGAATGCTGTTATTTTTACTGTTGCTAGGTAACTGGTGAGGAGTCTAGCCTGAAGGTCAGAAGCTTGGGACATTGCCTAAGTGACTAAAAGCCACGCTTCTCCTGTGGGGGCTGTGGGGGCGGTAACTTTGACAGGAGCTAGGGTCCAAGAGACATGAGAGAACTCCTTCCATCCCATGTGATTTATCACTGGGTCTCCAGGTTCAACATCTCAGCTCGACTGGAGACCAGACTGTCTGTGTATAGCCCAATGCCCAACAGACCTTTTAGAATTTATAGATTATTTAAATCTATATCTCAGCAAATTACCACAATGAGATTCCACAGCATTTGCTGTAATATTCTATAAAATACATATAGTCATCCATCAATGGAAAAGAGGATTGGTTCCAGGACCCTCCGAGATACCTAAATCTCTGGATAAATATGCAGTGGCGTAGTACTTAACATAGAGCATAAATATATTCTGATATATTTTAAATCATCTGCAGATGACTTATAATTTCAAATTCTATGGAAATGCAGTGTAAATAGCATATTCCCCAGGAACATTAATGAAGACCATTTGTTTATCATTCATTTACAGTTACATTTTTTAAAAAATACTTAGGATTCCAAGGATGATTGGGTGCCAAAACCACAAATACGGAAGTCAGCTATAATGCTGTGCTAACTCATTTTGATATTTAAAATGATTACTTGAGATACAGTAAGCCCTTCTGAGTCAGGACTTGGCTTCTTGAGCCAAGTAAACCTTAATTTATGTTTAACCTTTCAGTTTATTAACTTCTTAATATCTTGTTATGCCTGTTTGACCTCTGCTCCACACTGCAAAATGGATAATTGTAGTTGTCTTGCTATTGTTGCTAGGATTAAAACAAATAAGATAGTGGATGTGATTATTAGTGTGCCTAATAAGAACTCTATTGTATGTTTATTATTTCAGATGAATACCAATTTTTGCTAGCTCTTGGCCACCATTAATAAATTATATATTCCTCACTTGTCTCCTCTTTGCCAAGATAAAAGCATCATTAAATCTCATCTTTTTTCTTTCCTTTCAAGGTTAGTAGAATAGTTAAAATACCATGATAATTTTTTCATACTAATTGTTTAAAATAGCAATAACCTCATATGGACTGTTTCTAATTATACAGTATTGTAAAAGAAATGTGTTATCTCAAGTCTGTATAAAAAGGATAAATAAATACTAATGAGTAGCTTTTCAGCTTGGAGTGCTTTCATGAAATTCTTGTAAATTTGTACTTATAATTTTTCATGCACAGGCTGTGCTTCTAGAATGTATTAGGTGAGCAGTGCATTTAGCTACTTCATTAGCATAATTCTTTGCTTTCTCCAGACTGTCTTTTAGCTGTATAGCTGATAACAGTTCACATCTCTAAAAATTTAACTTTTTTTGCTTGATTGTGTATAAAAGAGTTATACTCAGCTTTCTTTACCTAAGCTATCACCATAGCCTGTGCTTCAGCTCACAGTCAGGATAACTCATGAAAAAGCATTAAACTTTAAAGTTTTTCATGTGGATACTTCATTCCTCCTTAGAATAAGGAACAAAATACCCATGAAACGATATAGGTACAGAGACAAAATTTAGAGCTAAGATGAAAGGATGGACTATCCAGAGACTACCCCATTCAGGAGTCC
>NC_034590.1:128615197-128626637 GCF_900095145.1 Mus pahari | reverse complement strand
AGGAGAGCAGGGACAGGGGGAGGGGGTTATAGGGAACTTTCGGGATAGCATTTGAAATGTAAATAAAGAAAATAATAATAATAAAAATTATTTTTATTATAAAAAAAAAAACTTTAAACTTTTTAACTGACTTGCCTTTCTGTTCATTGTGTAAGAAAGCAGTGAGCTTTGAAGTCCTTGTTTCTACCATGGTTCATTTCAAAACTTGGTTAATAACCTTCTTCTTTTATCATGGACTTAGGTTTCAAATTAAGGTGACTTAGTAAAATTTTTATCTAACCCTCCAATTTTCTTTAAAGATAAGATTCTTTTGAGCACAACATTCAGTTGCCTGTCTTTCTCCCTGTTCCTTCCTCTCCCTCACTCTCCTATCTTTCCTAGGACAGTCTTGCTATGTAGTAGAGGCTGACCTGGAACTTGTGTGGAAACGCAAGCTGGCCTGTGTCATCCTGTTTAGTCCTGGATTACAGATGGGCACCACCTGGGTCACTTTAATTTTAATTCCACATGTTGCTATCTTATTTATTTATTTGTTTGTTTGTTTGTTTATGTTTTTGAAATGGGGTCTGTGTGTAACTCGCTTTTTCTGGAACTCACTACTGTGTAGATCAGGCTGGCTTCAAACAGATATGCTTGCCTCTGCTTCCCATGTTCTCAAGTGTTGGGATTAAAGACATGTGCCACCATTCCTGGCTCACATGTGGCTATATTTAAAAAACAAAACACACACCCACACCATTATAAAACACTGTTCTATGAGAGTAATGTATTTTGATCATATTTTAGTTAGATGTAGATTTACCCATTTATATTTAATAAAGTACCATAGAAACTTGTTTTTTCCAAATTCAGACAGTAACTTTTTACCAAAAACCATGTGACTTTGTTACCTTATCTTCAAATCCTGACTTACATAGTGAATACAGTTTTAGTTTTGTTCCTATTTCTTTTAGAAAGTCATAAGTAATTGATATATACTATTAATGAATAGGGCAAAATTGTTTTTCATTCATTACTACACTACATATGTCCTAAAGTACCGGTTGTGGTAAAGTCCTTGTACTTCAGCCAAATCCTTTATCTAAATCTTGGACCTATCGATGCCTAACTTCTGTTGTACTTGGTCTTTTATTTTCTACATGTTACCTGAAATTGTTGTGATGGAAATTTTCAGACCTAGCATGTTTGGAATAAATGGGTGTAGGATTTTGACCTTTGTTCAAAAGCATTCACCTAACTTTAGTTGCTTCAGACTGCCTCCATAACTGGCATCCATCAGGATTACCAAAGACATTTTTAAGGTAGCATAGGGAGAGTCGCTGAGACTGTGAGGGGTGCCATGGCATAGTGGAAAATGTGCACTGAAAGTCAGAAAAGCAGTGTTCTGAGCCGTGTTTGCAACTAATCCCAACTCAGACATTTAATTTTAACCTTACTACACAATTGTGAAGCGTGAAACACCTAATCCTCAGTCTCTTCATGTGTAAAGGAAAGATTGTGTTAGGTGAATAGTAACATTGATGTCAAAGTCTGTGGGCTGTTTGGTGGTATTTAGGAAAGCATGAATCTTCATATAGAATATATTTCCAAAGCCAAATAATGAGCTATGAAATTGTGAGCAAAAGTCCATTTCTAGACTGATGTGGCTGGTCACCTGTCACATTCTCTCCTTGCTTCTGCCACTTTAGTTTCAAAGTTTTAGACTCTGCCTGTGCTGTTCCTTCTCAGTTTACATGTTGATGATGGAGATGCCTGCAAAGCTATGCTGAACAGTGACTGTCTTTGTTTATTAAAACATATCTACTATAATAACATGGACACAGTTTATTGTGTTCCATAATGTGCTTGGTCAGACAACATTCTGGTCAGGAATGTCCACTTGTTTTTCCAGTGTTGCATATAAAATTGAGGGTGAATTACAGAGAATATTGCACCAATTATGTGTACAAGATACGTGGCTTATTTATACCAAATACCGTTGTGACTGCTGAAATTGGTTTAATTAACCAGGCACATCTTAGAATTGGCCTTAAGTGAAAAGCAATGAAAGATTCGACTACAATATCCTGTTTTGATAATGACATAGAAGCTATGTACTGGGAGTTGAACACTGGCTTTTATGTGCTTTGAAGGTTATTATTTACTAATGGGATGTATAGACTTTTGACTTTTATAGTAGTGTAAATTTGTATTCTTGGTTTCAGAATTTGGCCATAAAAGCAAAGAGGAGATGTTTATCAGCTTATTTATTTCAAATAAAAACACATTGAAGTGTGCAAAGTTAGAAAGATATCCACTTCTGCTGCTGTCAGTTCTCCCCCCAAGTCCAGAGAATGAGGGCAGAGGAAGAATGAGGAAAGGAAGGAAAATTCATCAGTGCATGGGAGTCCCCAAAATGAGTAACATTCATCCAGAATATCACATCCATTTTCCTTTTTTTTTTTTTTTTTTCATCAGTAAAAGATGTTCTGCTGCTTGGTGGTGCACATCTGCATCTGCAGCACCAAGGGGGAAGGATTGGGAGTTTGATGTCAGCCTTCAGTACCAATTCAAACTGGATCTTAGGGTTTTATAGTTTTATCATGAAGGCAGTACAAATTATTTATAAAGCAAGAATAATTGTCTTTTCCTTACCACTATGAAGGGGGATTTTTTTTCCTTCTATTTTGAAATGAGTTGCTAGGTTTTTCAGATATACTGCTATCTGTAAATAATTTTTAGCCTTCCTCTCTAAAATTTAATGCTGTTTTCTCTTAGTTTATATGCATTTATCTATTTCACCTAAGTTTTCATATTTACTCACATAACTTATAAACTATCTGATAATCCCTAGTAATCTCTTCTCAATCTGTGGCTGTGTCCCCTTTTCATTTGGTGTTTAACTTCCCTTCATATTGAAGTAGGAAATAGATATTTTCTATAATATTATAATCTCAGAGTTAAAATCTTGCATGTCAGTTACTCATAGACCTCACCCAGCTTCATAACATTTTGTTTCTTTCCTTTGTCAATAAAGAGGAAACTCTTCTTTGTCTTGTACCAAGATGTTTAGGAAGTTACAGCTTTTTTCTAAACTAAATAATTGTTTTTTAATTTAATGGAGCTTCATGGGACCCAATCTTTTACACTATTCTTTTATAACCCCTTGAGATTTCTGCATGGCTCCGAAATTCTTAATATGCATCTTTTTTGAGTATTTTTAATTGTAAATACATTGCTTGCCTTTAAAACATTAGTCTACCCTAATTTATATTTTAAATAGCCAAAGTACTTGAATTCTAAACAAATGATGTCGAAACAAATGATAGCTATATTGTATATTCTGGAGCAAAGGATTGTTAGCAGACAATATTAAAGTATTTTAAGTCTTGAACATGAATTGTTGGTGGGGTTTAGGTTTGTCTAGAAATTCTGCTTCATATTTTTTAAACTGGTTCTTAGACTGGTGGAGAAAATCATACTGGAAAAACAGATGGGCCACCTGTCTTTTCCTAGTAATTTCTACATTTAAATATATGAACTTAAATGTTCCTGTATAAATATAGTAAGAGATACTGTAATACCTATTAGATTGAGTTTGAACCTGTAAACTAACATCTTCTAAAAGGCTACTACTTAAATATTTCCATTGTGGTATTTAATCTCAAAGGAGTTTGATAAACACCTTTACAAAGGAAACAAGCAATAATTTATGCATATTTAACTCAACTTTTGGTGTATTTATTATATTAGGTGTGTTAATGATTTGCTTCCTTAAGAAACTTTAAGAATTTTTTTGAGAATCATAAAATGGAATATTTTAGTTTTCTTATTTTTTTATAGGTCATGGAAAATGGAAGATTTGCAAAATACAAGTATTTTACCCATGTCATGATCAATAAAACAGATATGTTCATGATAACAAGACGGTAACTTCTTTTCCTTCTCTAATATAATTGATATGAGTGACAGATGCTCATGTTCATCAGTTCCATATAGCCAGATTGCATTAAATTCTGGTCATATGTTCATGTTCTGTTCTGTGTGTGCTTGCAGATAAATACAGTCATATATAAACAGAATTAATAAGGTAGTTTATATTTACTTCAGCCACTTCACGAGGTACAGAAGTTATGTATAACTGACCGAACAGGTAGACTTAATCCTCTAGTACTAACTACTGCATTTATTCTAGACGGTTCCAGTAGTCTTGATGGTATCTCTTCATAAGAATGTATAGATTTTTTTCTCATTACTGGGTCTACCAATGGGAATAGAATTATGAACAGCTATGACATCTTTCAGAAGGGCTATAGACCGGAGGACCACAGGGTGGTTTCAGCATCTAAACTGATGTATATAACTGAGATGGAAGAGCCTGACTGGCTTCTCTCTCAGCCATGGTCTGTTTCCTAAGTCTCTGAAAGTGTATGCTATCAACTAAAAATTGATATCTCAACTTTAAGGAACAGCTATGGGAGAATGTCCTCCCATATGGGAGGGAAGTGTTAAGTAGAATCATAGATGAAGTGCATGTTTCTCCTCCAAAGTAGAACAAGAAATGATTGAAATGTGAAGCCTACGATGTTAAATATTTTTTAAAATTCTCTCCGATTTTTGACAGTGACAGGCTTGATTTCCTCTGGAAAACCCCAAGGATTTTCAATATGTTGACTCTGTAGGCAGGCATTTTTACCAGTAAGCATAATAAACTAAGCACACATAAGCCATAAATTAAATTAATATTGCTTGTAGAGATGTAGAAATGTCTCAGCAATTAAGGACAACAATTGTACCATTGCAGAAGATGCAGGTTTGGTTCTTAGCACCTATATCAGTGGTACACAGTCACCTGTAACTCCAGTTCCAGCATGATCCAATGGCCTCTTCAGACCTCTGCACACGTGTACATACATACACTCATGTCTACACACATAAAAGTATTTTGAAAAATAAGCTTTTAGTATGATTTACAGTTTGTCTAGGTGAATATTCCATGTGTACTTGCAAAATATAAAAATAAAAGTGAAAATCTTACACAATTTTGACTTAGGTTCATCAATTCTCAAAGTGAATTATCTCTTCCCCTTCCCCTAGTGGCGTGTTGTTCGTAACAAAGGGAACATTTGGACAGCTTACATGTGAGTGGCAGTACACTTTTGATGAATTCACCAAAGAGCCATTCATTGTCCATGGGAGAAGACTGCGCATTGAAGCCAAGGTATCTATGTAGAATGGACTTTTTGTATACTTATGTGTTCTAAAAGAGTGCATTGAATCCATCTCTTTGATCTGTCTTTTATGAATGCTGCTTTGTCGTGGAATAGCTTTCCTTTACATTACAAGCATCTGTAAGCGAGAAAAGGCATTTCTTTACTGTGTTTCTACAAGGGTTTTCTTTTAAATAAAGTTATGAATTCTGTTCTATGAATTCTGTTTCTAGGAACGGGTGAAGTCTGTATTCCATGCCAAAGAATTTGGAAAAATAGTTAACTTCAAGACTCCAGAAGATGCTAGGGTAAGTATAATTCATCTTTTATTTAAGCTACATAGAAGCATTTCACTTTGAAGCTGTGTAAGTGAATTATTTTTTCACAGCAGGTGAATTTTGTTTAGGGCTTTTGTTTTTAATAGCCTTGATACATATAACTAAATGGTATCCTTCAAACACTTGCTAGTATAGTCAGCACTTCTTCAGACTTTTCAAATCAAATTGCTCCTCTTTGGTTTTGGGGGGTTTTGTTTGGGGGGGGGTTGGTTTTGTGTTTGTTTGTTTGTTTGTTTGTTTGTTTGTAAGACAGGCCTCACTGAATAGTCTAGGATATTGTATATCCCACAGTTCTCCTGCTTTAGCCTCTGAAGAGCTGAAATCACAGGTTTCAGCATGTTCTTCTTTTAAATGCTTACTTCAGTTTTTACAAGTCAGCAAACACCAAGAATCATTTTGTTCGAATGTTAATCTGTCCATGCCAGCAGAGAAAGGCTACCCCCACATTGTTAATTTCATGACTGCACAGTTACAGTGATGTACAGAAAAAGTAAGAAACCAGTAGGTATGCCCAGGCAGTGAGGCCTGGCCTGTAGTCAGAAAAGCTAGGTTTCAGGATTTCCTCTCTTGCTTGCTACAACAGCTGAGGGAAGTCAGTTACCCTCAGTTTCCTTGAAATGGAAATGGTCTACACTGAAAAGTACTATGATCCTTTCGTGCTCTTGACAGTTAGAAGAAAGCCTATGAACTGATGTCACAATAATTGTAATGTCGACACTGCTCAACACAGGATTGTAATCTGTGAGGGAACTCACTTGAAGGGCACTGGGCCTTCTACCTCATCAATGTGCCCATAATCAGAACAAAGACTGACCTCCTAGCTTCTTGCATCTCCATTGAATATGACTATCTGCCAGTTCACTTGTCATTTCTAGAACCTAATTGTTCTCCTCCTTGGACCCGTTAGCACATGCTGTGCAATTTCTATCAAGATGTTGTGATTGGAGGCATGCTAATCATAGGAAGCGGGAATGAATTACTAAGAAACAGGAATAAAACACTGAAGCATTAATGCACATATGACCTTGTACTAGAGAACAGAGTATGCTTACTTTATTAATGATTCAATTCATTCATTTTTGTTGAGCTATATTTTATGGATTTGTGTATATGTGTGACATACGTACATCTAGAATCTTTTTCTATCTTCTTGATTACCATTTTTTGGCACATAGCTATTCCTAATAACCTCTAATGAACTTTGTTTCTCTGGTATCATTGTGTAATGTCATTTCTATTTCTGACTCTTTATTCTAGACAAGAACTTTGTTTAATGTGTTTATCTTTTCAAAGAACAAGTACTTCATTGATTTTTTTTCTTCCTTCATTTATTCTGTTTTGATTCTTTCCCTCAAATTTGGAGTTTGGTTTGTTCTTGTTTGTTAAAATACAGTGGTGAGTGGTTAAGTATGTTCTGAGAGATGCAGCTATTTCTTATAAATTACGTATTAGAGTTGGGTTTGGGGTTGTATGGGTTCCTCGTCCAGTCAGTCACACCGTTCTTTTAGTTGAAGTTTTTATGTTCTACATAATTATTCATAGATGTGGTCTTAATGTAGCCCACGTGGAACTTGAGTTTCTGCTGAGTGCTAAGTTTGTCATGGCCACGCCTGTTCTAGCCTTGGTTCTGTTCTCTCACATGTGGTATCTTGCTTACTGCTCTGCTACTAAGTTAGAGTCGTGGTCATTATCATCAGCCCTAACATAGCTCCATTGTACCATTGGCCAGGAGTTAGCTTTGGCACTTCAACAGAGTTTTGCTCTGGCATGGCTGGGTTTCAAGTGTAAGACCTGTGCTTAATTGACTCTCTTGCCACTGTGTGAGAACTTCTTTCCATGCTGAGTTGCTTGAAGCTGAGGAACAGTGTAGTATGGACAATTCTTGTATTTCTTCTTCAATGTCTTTTTGTTTCCTTACTTAATAAGCAAGTGGTCTGGTCTTACCTGATTTCCTTATCTCTAGTGAGGATAGTTCCAAGGACCTTAGAGAAATATTAGAGAATATGAGCTGTGTCCATGCTCTCTTCTACAGTATGTAGATTAACTATTGGTTATCAGTTTATGCCTAAACTTTATGATGGCTTTTAGATTTCATTATATTTTGTTTCATTGCAAATTCACTGAAAATTAGTAAGTGTTGCTTTACTTCTCCCCAACAGTGGATCCTCACAAAGCTGGAAGAAGCAAGAGAACCATCCCCGAGACTGTGAAGAGGGAGCGCTGTGCAGAGGCATGGAAATCCGGTATTACAGTTCCCACGCTGGACCTCCTAACTCCTATGGAGAAGAGTCATTTCAGGGATCCTGTGGGTTTACATGCTTTAAAAAAAAAAAAAAAAAAAAAAAAAAAACAGAATCAGTCGGAGAAACAGCTCTGTGATTAAAGTACAGTTGGTCCATTCAGTTTCCTAATCTGAATCATGCATCCGGTTATGATTCTTAATATTTTATAAAAGGAAATGTTTACTCCAGGATCTCCTCAGTAGTGCTAGAGAGATTGTTCCCAGTCTAACCAAGCCGAATGTGCTCTTCCTAGTTAACAGTTCAGCCTTCCCTCATGCGTGCGTCTTCTCCTTGAGTGGAATGGAGAAGGTGCACACTGAGCACTGCCTCAGTAGTGACAAGACTTGGGCAATTTCTGCACAATCATGAAGTTCTTTTTACAAATAAATATTTTGGTATTTTCCTTATTTTTTTAAACAAATTATTTGGATTTTATGAACATGCATAGTATAACTGTGAAAAACAATCTTTTTTAAGATTGGACATAATACCCCTTGGGCCATAAACTAAAGAAAGGCTTTACAAACTGAATGTCATACCCCTAAAATAAAGACCCCTCCAGATCCTTTTAGCCTTAGAAATACTTCCTCAGGAGAACTCCATGGATTTACCCAGTTTGTTTTTTTTAACAGACAGTTGTTTTCAAAGTAAAAATGTAAAGCCTTAATAATGTTTACCTCTGTTTACTGGTAACAGGAATTTAAAAAATGCAAAAAAAGATAAACTCCAACACCTTAGCTATAATGAATTATGCTCTAGAAGGAAGAGCCCTTTCTTGAGTTACAGTGCAAACCCTAAAATCTAACCAGTCACCTACCCTGTTGTTTTAGGTTAAGGTTGTTATCCAGGCGAGGAAAAATACTTGTTTAAACATACAGGCTTGTCACTACAAAAATGCTGAGCTCTGCCATAACAGAAAACTAAGGCTGCAGGCTTCTCCCCTTTGGTTTTTGTCCAAGTGCTTTGCTCTTTACTATTGATGGACTGTTTAAAGTTAAACAGAATGTACTGGATGTCCAATTGTGAACTGTAAACAGAATGTCTTAATCGGTTACTGACTAACACACAGTGTTTAATGTATATTGCATGTGTTACCAACTTGTTATAAACTGGTGTTGAAAGTCTGTTTGGTCAATGGATATTTAATCTGCTGGTTTGCCAAGCCCTTGCTTTGCTGTAAAAGCTGAAATGAATAGCATGCCAGACTGTAAGTTGCTGCCCAATCTGCCATTGTTTCTATGTCATTGCCAAGAAAATAGTGCTATTGGTAGCCTCCCCCAGAATGCTTTCCCTGCTAAACATAAATTGGATCAAAAGATGACAAATCTATATAGTTGTATATCCCGAAGATGACCTTTCTTCAAGGTAAGGTACACATTCTCTCTATGGCTGAGCCCCTCCACATTTGCAGATTAAATCTGTGAAGATTGGTATCATCTCCTCATCTGGAATGTTGCTTTCCTTGCATCCCAGTCACTGCCAAGAATTAAATTCCTCATTGATTACTTCTTTCATGAGCTCAGAAAAAGTAGATCCATAACTCCCCTCATATGCCATGGTAAAAAGCAAAAGTAATAGCGTAGCAGTTCTGTATCTTCTGACAGCCAGCAGGACGGGCTTTATTACTCATGCACATACATAACTTATGTGCTTATCCCCCTTGATCCTATGTCAGTGAAACCCAAGACTTAGCTGTCATTCTTTATGAATCCTGTACCCATCACTCTCTCTCAGACTATGCAGTAGAATGACACAGATTGTTTTAGATCATCTGTCTAAACAGTAAAAACTAGGAACACTAACTCAATGAGGCATTGACTTAGCTTAACTAAGTCTTATCATTTACAGTTACATGTTTGATTCAGGAGTCTTTTTCAGAATCCAGAATGTTTTAGGAAAAATCATCCTGGAATCACAATGTTCAGGCTTGTCGTGCGTGGGGGGGGGGGGGNAAGAGTGTGTGTGTGTGTGTGTGTGTGTGTGTGTGACATACACATGAGTGAGCATTCTCTAGCATCTGGTATCTTGGAGTTTTCCATGGTCTCTATCGTGATTGTCTCCTTTTGTTCTGATATATGCAGTGGCCTTAGAATCCCAGTGAGTGTCGCTATACTAGTATCTAATCTCTTAGAAGCATCCCACAGGGTGGCGTCCCATGCCTTCCGCACTGAATGTCCTGTAGTTTGTTCTCGCCATGTCGTTTGATTCTTCACCATGTGCCAATTGCTCCCTTGCAGAGGCCTCTGCATTAAAAAGGCTGAGACAAAAGCACAGAAAGCATAAGCCATATATGTTTATAGGACAGGGGCCTGGAGTGCTCAGATCTGCCTGTGCTGCAGGCCTTCGCTTTGGGGGCTTTTCTGTGTCTCTGATGCAGTTGAAATCCTCAGTGGCAGTGTTTTTCAAATTATAGATCTTAACCAATGGGTCATGAAGTTAGTTTAATAGCTAAAGACAACCATATTTCAAAATTGGAATGTAAAGAAGTACATGAACAAGAGAACACGTAAGAGCAAATACTCTTAATTTATAATTTAAAGTGGAATATACCACTTTGTAGTGTTAGATTTCTTAAAAAAAAAAAAAAAAAAAAGAATAAGTAGACTAGGGAGGCACCGTGGGCCATCTGGTAACTGTTGGAGCTGTGCTCTCCTTCCTGGGAATAGGATGGCTTGAGTTGGTAAGGAAGATTTGGAGCAAGCAGTAATCTTTAGGGTGGAAAGTCAAGAGAACTCTTATTCTAGTATATGAAGTGTTTTTACTTCCCTTTCCCCATAGGAGATTAGTAGGATCAGAAAAGGCATAGAAAATTAATTCTGCAGATGACACCTAAAAAGACCACAGGCTGTGGAAGAGCCCCCTAGGGACAGGTCATCTTACTCCCATTTGCCTTCTGTCTGACTCATCATGCAGGTAGCAAAAAAATCCTGAAAATGGGTAGCTAGCTATGTAGGAGACATTATTGTAGAATCAGAGTGCTCACTTGCTGAGGGTGCCATATAACTATCAATACCCTTTAACTAGACATACTGCATGTCCTCGTTTTCATAGGACCCAGATAGAAAAGGAAGAGACTTGCATTTCTTACACCAGATTGAATATGAACTCATCAGTCTGGTGCTTTGGTGCTCCATAGAATCCTGTATCACTCCTCCCTCTAGAAAGGAACCCTTCACACTCTGCCTGAGCATTTAGGTTATACTTCATTGTTAATGCTAACCAACTGGGTTTACATTAGTTGGATAAACTGTGTTCTTTATGATCTATTCTATGTAGCATGGAGATGTGAGTACTACACCCACTAGCATGGCTTCCCCACTGACCCAGGAGGTGCTGCCTTGCTAAATTTGAAGGGGCTGCATCTTACTCAGAAACCCCATGGATGCTTGTTCGATTGGGACCTTTTCTACTTTATTGCCTTTCTTGTAAAATACCTTACCTCATGTCATTCAAAGTATTTTTATGTTAACATTTTGTTTTTTTTTTCTTTTTTAAACATTATAGCATTCTTTAAAAAAGGAAAATTCAGGCCGGGCGTGGTGGCACATGCCTTTAATCCCAGCACTCGGGAGGCAGAGGCAGGTGGATTTCTGAGTTCAAGGCCAGCCTGGTCTACAGAGTGAGTTCCAGG
>NC_034590.1:128583934-128615161 GCF_900095145.1 Mus pahari | reverse complement strand
TTTAAAAGGTAGTATGGTAGCTCACAAGGACTGTCTCGAAAAAAAAAAAAAAAAAAAAAAAAAAAAAAAAAAAAAAAAAAAGGAAAATTCAGGTTATCCAAAGCTTGACACATAGGAAATCTAACTTCAGATTTACTTCAGATTTATAGGTCAATAAGAGTATTTTTTCAAAATTGAGTTATTTATACAAATATAAATTTGAGTTGTAGTTTAACACTGACTGTGATCTATATCAAGTTGCCTTGATTTAGAATCTCTTGTCACTGAACATATTTGTGTGATATCAGTGTTTCCTTCTAGTAAAACTTTGTGGCAAAGCTGTTAAAGTAAAAATGTCTAGTGGTTAGAAGGATTGCCTAAAGCAGAGCATGACGCAGGCCTCAGTGTTTCTTATGATGGCCTCATACCACTGTTGATTCATTGACTATCCAAAAATTGCCAGTATTTGGGCAGAAAAACATTTTAAAACCAATATACTATCATTTATAATAGAATGTTCTAAATGCCAATGCTAGTACACTTATGCCCAACCAATAATTATAGATTATATTTGGGACTTATTAGAACAGTGTATATAAAGTTTTTTCCATGGTCACCTCTGTATACAAGTGTATTATAGTTAAGAAAATTGCCAGGGAAGGTATACTTTAAAAATACTTCATAGGTTTGAAATTGTATAGTTCCATTTTTATGAAGTGTCCAGATGAGTGGCTTAATTATTTTCATATTGACTAAGTAGCCTGCACTTCTTTGGTATGTTTATTATTTGGTGCAAACATGACCAGTGGTTATTACAGCTTTTAAGTATGTTTCTTCACTGTGTCTGTATTCCCTTCAGTTTCCTATTCCTGGTAATCCATGACCTAATGACCTATCACATAGTGGCTGCCTTAGTTTTGTGTATTTTGATATAGTTTTATTAAATAACACAGGCATTTCTAATGTGGTTCTTATTCTTAAAACTCATCTTAGTCTCTTTCCTGCTAAAATGTTGTAGAAAATCCCAGCTAACCCTGAAACGGCATTTCTTGAAGGGGCAGATTTGGATTGCATGCTAAGATGACTTCCTAGTTTAACCATATGTGAGTCTAATAAAGCTTTCTGGTCTCCCATCTGGCTTGGTTGTTATTGAGTAGAACCAGGAGCATTCACCTTCGCCTGCCTGTCTAAAATCTGAGTGTTTAACTAATACCGAGAATCATCACTGTTAGATTAATAGCTAAGTTACTCTGAGAGATCAGTGTCCTGACTTTTCGGTTGCCTTCTAGCCAAGCATACTCAGCATTGACTAACCGCTTGATGGAATACATGGTGGACTCAGCCACCACCTTCAGATGGCTAATTTTTTTCAGTAGTTGGTAAGTATACTTTAAAAGAAGAGCTAAGGGAGAATGCCTGCAAACAGAATGAATACCGACAGAAATTACTAAATTATCTCTGATGTGGAGAGTTTGGCCTTGCTGTAACTAGAAAAGGTGTTTGTTACCAAAATTTGATTTATTCCACAAACTGTCTTGCAATGAAAGAAATGTCAGCCAAAAGCTAAATTAAATTGTCAGTAGCTCAGTGCTAGAAAATACTTGAAAAAAGGAATTCCACATTGTTTGACACCCTTAGTTCTGATTATATTGGTATGCTTCTTTTTAGTTTAGGTTAATGAGACCCAGTTAGTCACTTTAGCCATGGCAAGTGATAAGGATCACGAAAGGGAATGCTGGCTGTATCATTTTAAATATCTTGAAAAGTTCCTCCTTTGTCTCTGTCTTGATGACTAATTGTTTCAAATAAGAATTAGCATTCGTTTGTCCAGTTCTTCATGCCTGGAGTGAAGACTGACATTTTAAACAGAATGCTACTTTGGTAGAATGGTTTCACACTTGAAATTGTTCCAACAAATTGACAATCTGGAGGTCCAGGCACCGGGTTAAGGAATGGCTTCTAAATTCAGGTCTAGGAATTAAGCCATGTGCTTCTGCAACAGATGTAACCAGTCCCAGAATTAACTAAGTAAGCCCACATTGACCAAAAGCTTTGACGCTGAAAATACTTGTAGTCTACTGACCCTCTGGAACCTCCAATCCAGCAGTGCACTATGGAGAAGTTAATGCTTCCCCTCATGATGGTATGGCTGACTGGGAGCTGCAGCTTACAACTGCCCATCGTCTCCAGAGTACCAGGCCAAAAATCACTAGCTTGAGAAAGGATCGTAATTCAAAGTACAGTTTCTACTGGATACATGTCACTTTCTCACTGTTGTAAATGCTGAACCATTTTAAGTTGGAGACCTCTGAAGATTGGTGAGAGAGGGATCCATCCATAAGTAAGTACAGACATACTTATGGGTCAGCAGTCCATGCAAAGCCACCCGAGCCCTTAAGTATGATGAAGTACTCTGCTTCCTGGGAATCAGGACCTGCACCATTTACTGAGCCAGCTATTAAGGAGCTCCAGCACACCATGATGAGTGAAGACTATTTCAGAGGGAAGAAGCAGGAAAGCTGCAGAGTTGTTAAAACTGTAACGTTTTCTTTTAAACAGAACCGTCAGCCACGAGCTCTAAGAAGCACATCATTATTGGTGTTCAAGGTAGAACAGTGTATTCTTAGTATCCAGAAAGGCACAGCGTACACAGTTCAAACAGCACATTTGTGATTGCCATCAGAGCTTTGGCAAGGTTTACATAACATCTGTTAAACAAGTTCTCCTTTAGCCATTCCATAAGCTATAAGACCTGACCATATGCATTAGGGCATACACACATGCAGTATCTAAAGTCTACTTATCATGTCAGAGTTGGTTTTACAAATTGTGGCAAAATCAATGTTTGGATAATATTAATCTGGACTGGGAAGTTGACATGAAAAGAACTGCTTTTTAAAGAAATCTTTGGTTTGGGATGTAGCCTGGTTGGCAGAACATTTGCCTAACATGCACAAAGCTCTGGGTTCCATCTCAAGTATCACATAAACTGATCATGTGACACATACATCCAAGCATTACTAACCTATAACTATCAATGTGAAATCACACTGTTTGAGACCTCTTAATGCTAGGAATTAGCAACAGTGTAAGAACTGCCTTAAATAGGTTGTGTATATGAAGACAAGAGAATCAGAAGGCCAATGTCATCCTCAGCCACATAGCATGTTTGAGACCAGAAAGGAATACGTGAGGCCCTGTCTCAGAAAAGAAAAAAATCCTAGCCGAGCATGGAACAGCCAGGCAGGAGACCAAGGCCATGCTTAATTACACAGCAAATTTGAATTGGAAGCTAGCCTGGGCTACTTAAGACCCTGTTTTTAAAATAACCCCCCAAAAAGGCATAGAAAGAAGTCTTTGGTTGTTTAGTAAATTGTTACATGAGTCATACTTCAGCATTAAGGGGAAGAAATGTTAAAAATGTTTCTTAAAAGATTTATTTTAAAATTATCAAGCCAATGAAGATGTTTTAGTCTCCTAAATGAATCTCAGAGGTCTGAAGGTATGATTTGTAAATTAACAAGTCCCTCTGTTGCATGAATTTTTTGCATGATTTTTAATAGCTGTTGAACACTAGTTTTAAAAAAGGAGAGGGAGAATCACTCAAAAAGTATACCTAATCTTTCAACCAAAAGGTGAGAAAAGAATTAGACAATCAAGAATTAAAGACACTTAAAAGGGTTGGTAAAGTAGTTTTCACATTGCACTACCCATCTCTGTCCCTGTGGGCTACATAATGTCCTTAGGTTCTGGTCCAGGTGGTCAGAAGCGTTTGTAGATCAGGCAGGAAGAGCTCAGATCACCCTCTGTTTGGAAGGAGTAGGCCCTCCATTTACACCAAGTTGAACTCCCGTAGGTTTAGCTGTAGGATTGTGTCTTTGACAGCAGCAAACACAAAGCGGATATTCTCGGTGTCTGTAGCACATGTGAAGTGAGAATAGATGACTTTCTCTTTGTCAGGATTCTGGTCTTGATACAGCTTCAGGATAAAGTCCCTGGCAGCTTTGACATCTTGCTTTGGTCCTGGTCATGAGAAGAATAAAGGAAGATACAGACTCAGTACCATGTCCTCTCACAATCCATTTTTAATGTATTTTTGTTCTTATCTGGGATCATTCTCTAACCAATATAACTTACCTTAATCTTATATGCACACGTGCACACATACATGCATATGATCATGCTACTCTCAGGAATGTCATACATCTCTATAGACAGTGTCTTCCATTGGCCTACAGCTCACCAACTAGGCTCAACTAGACGGGCAGCAAATCCGAGGGATTTGCTGTCTCCCTGTCCCAGCTCTGTGATTACAAGTCCTCACAATTGTGCCTGGCTTTTTTAGGTGGCTTTTGGTGTTTTTACCAAGCCATCCCCTAGCCCAATATGTGTTCTTTTTAAAGTGTCTTCTGGTGTATCTAAAAATTTTACTATAAAGTGATTTGTCTAAAAATAGTGGCCTAATGGCCTAGTTTTGTTTCTAACACTTTTGAAGTGATACTAATTTGTACAGGCAGGCAGCTATGGGCTGGGGGATCAGGGGGTGTGTTGCAAAATCTGGTATTATGAGGTTGATCTTGAAGCTTGACAGTACTAAACTATGCTACCATTAAATACCAGAGTAATCAAAGGAAAAGGGTACACTGAAATATTAACATATAAATATCAATGTTAAGAGTATACTATCTGAGACTTCTTGTTCCAAGAGTGATTAGGAAGAGTGAGAACTCTCCTGCCTTGAGCAAGCTTCATATGTGCAAGACTTGAACACACGCCCTGTGTCTAAGAGGATGTCACCCTGTAACCCCACAAAGCAGCAGGTCTGCAGACTAAAGAGCCAGCTCCACTCTGAAGAGTCACCAGGGCAACAGAAAGGGCCTGGCACACAAATGGAAGGTTGTGGTGCAGGAAGGCCACAAGGTCTTTCCGAGGTGAGGTGCCTGAGGTGGGGCCAGTCAGCCAAGCGTGTTGGTATGCACGTTCAGGCCCTTGCATGGCAGATGCTGAGGCGAAACCATGAACACAGCAGTGAGAATTGTAATTTGAATTGGCAAGTGAGAGCCTGTCTGGGAGGCCCCAGCGCCACGCTGAAGACTGATCCTGGGGAGGACGTCCATAAGGTCAGTGGGAAAGCACCATTCCCCGCAGGAGTAACTTACCTGTGTACTCTGGGAAGTAGCTAATTAGATGAGAGTACATGATTTTCTCTTCCAGAAGATCCTTCTTATTTAAGAACAGAATCACAGAGGAGTTCAGAAACCAGGGATAGGTGATGATGGTTTTAAACAGGGCTTTGCTCTCCTCCATACGGTTCTAGTGAGAAACAGGTTAAGGTAAGCTAGGAAGAAAAGGCAAGGCTTGGAAAGAGCAAGCTAAGTGGTTGGGTGTGTCCATCAGTCCTCTCTCCCCTGGGGCCACTGCTCTTGTGATGGAAAGCACCTGGTCCCACCAGACCAGCTTCCTCCTCCCTCCCTCACCTGCCTAGCTGACTTTCCTGGTCCAACTCTGGAGCACTCTATTCTTTTGCCCTTTCATGTAACTTTGAGCAGGAAGTTTACTTCATTTCACAAGGTTCCTTAATTGTTCTGCGAGATACCAGCTTCAGGTGGATGTTTGCTGCTGAACAATGCCTCAGGTATATTGTAACACAGAAGGAAGGCAAAGTCTTCCAAGAGGACCCCAACCTTGAGGCCTCGGGCATGCTGGACTGGTCAGCCGGGAGCTAACAAGCCAGAGCGCCTTAACCTTGCTAAGACTGTTTTCCCAGTTTGGTGGATGAGCAGAGTATTCCAAAAATTTCACTTTCCCCGACCCACAGAGAAGTGAGTCTGGTGACAATTATGCTTACAGACAGTAATTTTAAATAACACCCTTCAAAGAAAATACTAAAAACTCTCAAATTTGAGGAGGCAGGTAGCTCAGAAACAAATTGTTACTACCTGACAACTGTTGGCAGCATTTTCTCTGCAGTATTTCTAAGGAAAAAAGGCAAGAACTTTCCTTTAGAATAGAAAGCAACCACAGCATCATCAAAGCTCAAGGATGTTCCAAAGGGTCAAGCCATTAGAAGTCCAGAACGTGTTATCAGAGAGAACGTATCCACTTTTAAAGATTCAAGTGTTGTATTATCTTAACCTCCGGGGGGGGATTGTATGGCATGAATCTACAACTAGAAAGAACAGGCCAAATGTCAGCATTTACATTCTCTCCAAACACCTGTGGTTTTCTGGAGGGGAGAATATATTTAATCTTTAAAAATATTGGACTGGGGGTGGGGAGGAGGTATGGGATGTGGAACAGTACAATGTTGTATGTATTGGGGGTCTCTGAATGGAATTGGGAATGAAACTGGCCCCACTGGAATCCAGTAAATATAAATATAGTGCAAAATCAAAGTCCAGAAGACTGTTTTGTTTTTTTTTTTTTTTTTCCAGCATGCCACCGGCAGTAAGAATGCTGGCTTTGTGTGGCCAGCTTGGATTTTACTCAGTTTCTAAGTGCTGACTTGGTAAGCTGAGCTACCCTGACCCAATCCCAGCACTCTCTGTTTTTCCTGGTTTCCACCCTTTGTGAAACTACATTTACCTGGGGGAATGTTGGGAACAGTCCTTGTTCTCAGCCACAGCAAACGTCAGTCAACCAAGCCAGAGTCTCTGCTATCTGACCCGGACACTCCATTTTCCCCAAGGTTCCTTAGGAAATTCTAGTGGGCAACTACACTGGATTCAGTGTTCTGGTCCACCACTCTTGGTATGCAGTAGGTTAAACTGTCTAAATTAGTCACAAAATGATTGTGTCTTCTGTTTGTTTGGGTTCTTTGTTGTTTGTCTGTTGTTGGTTTGGTTTGGGTTTCTTGAGACAGGGCCTCACTAGGAAGCCTTGGCTGGCCTGGAACTCTCAGAGATCTACCTGCCTCTGCCTCCCAAATGCTGGGACTGAGGTGTATGCCACAAACCTGGCTGTGAAATCTAATGACAACTGTCTCAGAGGGGATTTGTTGTTAAGTAACAGGTGACTGTATTTAAATGACATGGGACATTAGCACTGAGTCTGCAGTGCGCCTGTAGGTTACATTGGTAGCAGATACTTGAGTGCAGGCAGAGAAGAGTCTATTTTCTCACTAGCTAGCTTCTTGAAACATTGAAGAAATAAGACTGCCTTTCACAGTTGCCACCCCCGCCCCAGCAGCATACCTCTAAGTTCCCAAACCCCAGCATACCTCATTGTCACACTCAGCCAGAACCTGGTCATATTCACTCAGAGCAACCAAGAAAATGATGGAGGTGACACTCTCAAAGCAGTGAATCCATTTCCGTCGTTCAGATCGCTGGCCACCAACATCCACCATCCTGCTCAATAGAGGTGGCCGGTCAAAGGTGTGAACACACAACTCCAGGGAAAGGATACAAGCCATTGCACCATTGAGCTAGTGCCCTTTTGGGCTCCCAGCAATTTTTAGAGGGAAGGGGGACTCTTAAGGTTAGTGTGTTAGAACAGTACTGCATAGGCAGTGAAGAACATTGGTGGTTTCCAAGCAAAGGACTGAGGTGGGGCCTGCCTGAAGATACTGGATAAGAAGCTGCTGTAGCAGCCCTGGCACAAAACAACATCCACTTGGGCTTAACTCCAGCCACCCACATAGAGTCATAGGACATGAAAGAGACATAAGCAGGTACCTCTGCTTTCTTCAGGTCCTATATGTAAATGTATAATTTGTACTGTGCTTTTTATAACTGTGTGTGTGTGTGTGTGTGTGTGTGTGTGTGTGTGTGTGTGTGTGTGTGTGTGTGTGACATGCATATGAGTGCAGATGCCCTGGAGGCCAAAAGAGGTTATTGGATTTCTTGGAGCTAGAGTTACAGGTAGGCGTGAGCCACTCAATGTGGGTGATGGGAACTGAACTTCCTTAGCCACTGAGCTACCCCTCTAGCTTCCCTCTATCCTGGTCTTGCTTTCAGAGTTCATCTCAGTTATCCCCAGATCCTTTCTGTTAGCTGGATCCCACTCCTTCCCATCTGCATGTGCTCTCTGCTCAGGATGAAAATCCAGGAGATATTTCAGGGACTCAGCACAGGGATTGCTGACATAAAGCCCTAAGCACTATAATGAGTCCAGTGGTACCCTGTCTAAAGGAATAGCTGCCATGTCACTGAGGTCTGCTGCTGCTGCACAAGATGCAGGCTCACTATTACCGGGCCTAGAGAATACTAGTAGGTTTTAGGTAAAATACTTGTTCTTAAGTGTGAGTGCAAATATTTCTTCTAACACTGTCAAACACCGTCAAAGCACATAAACTGCCAGGTCATACCCACCACCCCTACATCCCACCTCATCCACACACCAATTTCTGAAGACCCCAAACCAGTTTGGTTAGACAGTCCATGAGCTCGTTGAAGCTCCCATGACTACTATCTGGAAAGTGCCTTTGAGACATGTTCTAGGGGTGCAGACATGCCTGCAGTGCTATGCATGCTGCTTGCCTCATGTTGCAGAGGCAGATATCAAGAGACACTCGGCATGAAGACATTCTGCAAAGACCTCAACTTCAAGCAAGCATCAGAATTCTTCATCCAGAAAGATTGCATGGGGCTGGTGCCACAAGCTGCAAGGTGACACCACAGGTGACATTAAACAGACTCCTAAGGTTTTGGAAAGACAACAACTGTTCACCAAAGCTTTGGCAAACTCTCATTCTGAAGTGTTTGGGAGGTTGTAAGAAGCCTTGAAGTTGAAAAGGTTTAAATCCAGGGGGCAGCTTAGGAGACAGCAACCATGAAATTAGACATCTGTAACAAAGATGCGGAGAGTGTTTTTACACCACCCCCCTCCATTTGAAATTCTAAAGCAGAATTGTAATATAGGATTCAATCTGGGGAGGCTAGAGATGTGTGAAATGAACCTTATTTAAAAGGATAGGGGAATGCTAGATACAAGGGATTTGCGGGGTTAGAGGGGTGCCCCCTGGTTAAGAGCTCATATTGCAGTTGAAAGGGACCTGAATTCAGTCCTACATGGTGGCTCCAGTCCCAGGAGCCAGATGCCTTCATTGTCTCCAAGGGCTCCTACATGCCTGTGTTGTACATATATATATATACACTGAGGAACACACACATACACAAAATAATTTTTAAGGGCTTTAAATTTTTCAGTGCCTTTTAAATGCCCTGTATTTTTATTTATTTTTCCTATACAAAGTTCAGGAAATATCTATTCATCCCGAGTGTTGTTATATAAATAGAAATATTACATATATATGTGTGTGTGTATGTATGAGTGTGTATATATGTGTATATATGTGTGTGTATATATATGTATATATACACATGTACACACACAAGTACTCCATATATTATAAACTTTTAATACACACCTTTATATTTTTTTTTCTTTAAGGATAAATCTCAGACAAGGTAACAAGGGAAAGAAAAATCCTATTCAACATTAGGGAAAGGAGATCAGTACATAAGAAGGCTTCTTCCCAGTAACAGGAGACCAGAAGTCCCTCTGTTACGGAGCATGAGATCCCAGAAGGCTATGCTAACCCAAGAGGGGCTTAGGAACTGAGCATCTAAGACTCACCTCGGGACTTGCCCCCTGAACAGACAAATCCTTAAAGGATGCTGTCTTGGAGACAGACTTACCGGAAGATGATGTTTTCCAAATCAAATGGATATTCTATGATGCCAGTGGTGGGCACTCGAACACGAAGCACATCCTGTTGTGTTGGCACGAAAGAGGGCATGGCGATTCGGTCAATGTCCGTCAGATAACTGTGACATTAAAGAGTCAAGATGCTGAGGCTCCATTTTGAAAAGGGAAAATGCCCTTCCTTGCTCAGGGGAAGTCCTCCCTAACCACAGGGTCCCCACAAGAAATGGACGTGGCAGTGACATTCGGAGGTTACTATGCCAGGCCACTCTATACTCCCAAGGTGGTTCTAAAGGGACCAGGATTCAGAAGCACTTCTGTGAGCCTTCTGAGACCATAGGTCAGCCCGTCCCAGTTCTCATCACATCGTCTATGAGAAAAGCAGCAGCCTAGAGACCCTGTTCACTGTAGGCTTTGAACTAAGAGCAGTGTATATGAAAATACGCAGATGACCAACAGGCCATGGGAAAATTCTCTCAAAGCAAGATAACATTTTCCTTTTAAGCACACTGTGAGACCTCTAAAACAATCAAACTTTGTCTGATGTTATTTGGAACTATGTATTAAAGTTTCTGACTTCAAAATACATCTTTTTTTTTCTAAAGTGAAATAAGGCCTTGAAAAAAAACCTTCAGGCTGGGACAGGTGGGATTCTTAGCTTTGAAATGGTACTGTAGATTAGAGTTCTTGGAAGCCTGTAGTCTCACACGGGGCAGCTGAACTGCTGTGGGTGAACATGCAGCTCGACATGGTTTCTGAAGTTGCTTCTATCTGCTGTTTTGTAGTCACTGTGAGGGCAGCTAAGAGGTTTAATCATAAAAGGCTACATTGCTTTGATGAGGATGTTTACAACTTCGTCAGGCTGTCTTTCTCTGGTCTTCCAAGAAGGGTCGGTTTGCTTTTTTAGATTTACTTTTTGTTTTGTTTTGTTGTGTTGTGTTGTTTTTTTTTTTTGTTTTTATTTCGAGACACGGTTTCTCTGTGTAGTCCTGGCTGTCCTGGAACTCACTCTGTAGACCAGACTGGCCTCGAACTCAGAAATCCTCCTGCCTCTGCCTCCCAAGTGCCGGGATTAAAGGTGTGTACCACCATCGCCCGGCTCCTTGGGGACTCTTAAGAAAGAAGAAATGTGACATCTCCTAGATAGTGTGCAGTAGAGATTTTCGTGGGTTGGTGGTTTAAATCTAAAGCTTTATGGAGCCAAAATACATTAAGTGGTTGACTTTCTGAGAGGGTCCTGTGTGCTGGTCTTGCAATGTCAATGTCTATCACTAGAGGGCACCACAAGATCGGCAACAGATTTAAGCAAAGCCTGCCTGCGGTTTCCAGAGGGATTCAGAGAGGATGAAAGTGAAAATCACAGGCAGGTGTGTTCTTTGCTTAAATTATAACCTCTGCTCCAAAACTAAATCCGTTTAGTTAGATCCGTTCCACTAAAGGAATCTCCAACTTAATTGGGTGTGAGAAGGTGAGTGCTAACCCAGGGGACATCTGGGAACCCTCAGAGAATTAGGGGAGAAGAGGCTCAGAGTCGGGCCGGAAGGTCAGGGAAACCCGCTGCCTCCTGGGAAGTGAAGCCTTGCAGAGTTGGCCTAACAGCAGCTGTGGCTGTGGCGGGGCTGAATACTCACTATTTGGCAGAGTCTGACAGCTGGTACTCCCTCCTCCTGTCGTAACACTCCTGGATTCCGGGATCCAGCCACAGCTGCTTGATGGCTGCCACCTGGTCCCTGGAGAGTGCAGAGACTTTGTCTACTTCCACTTCCCTGATGATCTGGGCATTTTCCTGTCCAACGGAAAGAAAATACCGCGTTAAGCACAGAAAAGGATGACAGATAAGGGGATGAGCTGGGGTGGAGGACTCTGAAAGGTGCTGGGCTGTGCACAGCCAAGCCCTCAGAAACCAGAAGGCTAGGCGGGGTGATTTGATGCTCAGTCTAGAGATGAGAGCCACACCTTCAGTCCAGCAATACTAGAGACAGCTGCTCAGACCCGGCCCCCAGGTGTGAACAGAGACACGCACACCATGTAGTCACCTTCACTTCTCCCTGCTTTCTGCTCATTCCAACATCCACATAGCCAGCAATGGACATAAACTGTGGTATCAGTTGCAAGCCAGTATTGTTTGGTAGAAGTGGACCGGCCCCAGGTGTAAGAATAGGGACACACTAACTCTGTAAACGGAAAAATCAATGCCAACTGTCACCCTGCCCTTTTTCTCCCCCTTAAGTTTTCTCTTTTTCTTTGTATTTCTTTGAAGTAGATTTTACTTTGTAAAACAGCATTAGGTTCAGCAGAAAGCTTCAGCTCACAGAAAGTTCCCATATGCCAGCCACATGGTCCTGTACATCAGCGCACAGTTCTTTCCCACCTAGGATCCACTCCCAGATCACCTGCTCAGCACGCCAACCACTAGACTGTGTTTATTGTAGCTGTTGCTCTGTTAGCACACTAAGGATTACAGGCAGGAGCTCTGTGAGAGCATATGCCCAGTGACTACTTCTCACTTGCAATCCTAGCACATATCGATAACATCTGAACCTCTGCATGTGTTTCCTTCCACTGTCCTTAGCCAGAGAGCGTGATCCGGGGTCCTGGAGAGCCTTGCATAGAGCATAGGTACTTTCCCCACCTTCTGGCTTCCTGTGGCCACTCTTTTGTTTTCTCCTGCCCTTCAGCTGCCTCTATCCTCTACATCTAAAGTGGCCATGTGTCTCTGTCTTCAAACAAGTCTGGAAAACTCCACAAAAGCAGTGTACAAATCTTACTTGTGCTTTTATCCAAGAGCCCAGCTCCGTTTCTGCAAGCAGTTGGTGCTTTCTTTGATATGTAAGCTCAATAAACACATGTGGCAGATGTATCTGTGTAGCATGTCAGAAATCCACAGCCATGGGATGTGTGAGATGTGTGGGGAGATGCCTGTGCAGAGAGGGGTGAGCCCACAGAGGGATCTGGGGACTCACTGTGGTGCCTCTCAGCCAGTTGCCTGGCTAACCCCACCCCTTCTTGCATGCCATGCACCATAGATTGTTTTTCTAAATTTAACAGTGCAGTCCAGCTTTGCTGTTGAGAATTAAAGCCAAACAGTTGACAGAGAACTGGGTGGGGAACTGCCATGCTACATGGCAGCCGGGGGGGGGGGGGTTGGTCAGCATCAATGTGTGTCCAGAAAGCAGATGAGTAAAGTGGGCCTGCTGGTCGTAAGAGTCTCAGGGGGAAACAGGACGGACAGAAGCGTTTGGGAGCAAGCCAGCAGTTGCAGAAACATCACCAATGACCAGGTTCTCAAAGAGAGTTCAGCACAGACGTGGATGAATATGGCAGAATAGCCAGTTGTTTTGTACAACTGCAATATACTAATAAGGAGGGGAAGCACAGGGCTCAATGAGAACTTTGCTTTTCCCATTTCTCAAAAATCAACATTTTCGCGGCTGGGAGAGGGAACACAGAAGACAGATGTTTATCACACGCAAGCTCCCAGGCCACCTGTGAAAGGGCCACAGGTGACGTGGTGGCGCCTTCACCCAGGACCCTGGCTGCTGCTGAGTGTCCCTGTCAAGCACAGTGGGCTTCTAGCTGCAACCCAGCAGGCTGCCCAACCTGTCAGGCCCTCATCACAGGGGCTACTATTCTGTCAACCACCCAGCGCTGCAGCCATCTCTGCGGGGCCTTTTGTTAGGTAAGTATGTGTTTGTGGTTTACATTTGTCTGTGTATTTTAATTGGCAAATTGACTCTACATAGTTATGGTATATATACCACATGGTCTCTTGACATATGTAAATAATGTATATGGCTAAGCCGAGCTATTTAAGACTCTGTGTGTGTGTGTGTGTGTGTGTGTGTGTGTGTGTGTGTGTGTGTGTGATCTTTGCATGGTAAGGAATACTAAAGAGCTACTCTCTTGGCAATGTTCAAGGAAATAATACACCATCACTAACTTAATCACCAGGAGGTACAGGAGGTCTCTTGAACAAATTTCTCCAAATGTCTCCAGCTGACATTTTAATTAAAATTAAAGATTAATATTCAATGATATGCTGTCAATGATTAAAAAAAATAAAAAAAAAAACTTAACTAGATACTACAGGAAAGGTCTACTGACATTCAATAGCCAGAAAAGCAGAAAGCTTTGCTTTAAAAGTGAGGTTAGAATGTATATACATTTCAAAATGGACGATCCCTGCAGCACAGGGTTGTCCATTACAGTCTCTGGTCCATGTTTTCACAACTCTGTCCACGTCCAGATTCCGCTGCACACTCTACTAAAGCTTGCAAGTGAGGCTTTGAGGCCCCGCAGCCATTGGTTTTTGGAGTCTTGCAAGCATTGCTACCCAGGAAATACCAGGCAGCTGTGCCAGAGGTGCTCTCCCTATATTTTGCACGCACGCACACATGCATGCACACACGCACGCAGCTATAGTGACTGGAGATAATCCACGTAAGAGGCAGGGCCTGTGGCCTTGACTAAACTGTAATGATGGCTTCTATCATTCCCTTCTACATGTCCCTGGACTATAGCGAATTATGAGAAGACACTGGACCTTTCGGGACACAGAAGGGAAGCAGTAGCCACCAGGCTTGGAAAAGCAGAGATCCGCTCCAGCTTGCACCCACTCTGGCTGGCTTTCTAGTCAACCTCACTGGCACAAGGCAGCACTTAGGCCCTCAGCGTTCCCAAGCAACTGCTGAAACCATGCTCAGTTTCTCCAAATCACGGTTCAGCTTCATGGCCTACATAGAAACATGGGCAGACCTATGGGAGAGCATACCTGCTCTGTCACTGTGGAGAGGGTGGGGCCTACACCCTCCTCATGGGCTCCAGTCCCATCCCCCACTTCACATCCAGTCTTGCTGACCCATAGAAACTTTACACCCACACTGCCAGATACACAGAGGCAGCGACTTTCCAGTGCCTTCCTCTCCATTCCACGGTTATAGCACAGTCCCTGTAATTAATTCACCATTCCATGGCAGTCTCAGTCAAACCCAATGTGATATACCAATGTCTTCATTAAAGGTCTCCTGATTCTATTCAGGATTCAGTTTCCTGTCATCACAGGTCCAACTACCATCTCAGGCATCAGTTGGGATGACCTGAGTGTCTCTAGTTCATCTTAGCAAGGACAGCCAATCTCACTGCTCCATCTGTGACTGGTCCCCCTGGGCTGGCTTCTGGGACTATATGTACAGCTTTCCTCTTGGATATCTTAATACTGAGGTGTCTTTGGATGGGAAGTACACCAGACCCTTAGACAGATGTTAAGCGATCAAAGATGAGGAGCAACTGGAGTTAAAAGACTGGTAGAGGGATAGGATCATATTTCTACCAGAGGATGCCTGAGTGGTGGGAGAAAGGTGCTGTTCCCACAACCCCTCACACCCGTGCCACCATGAACCTGGCTGTGCTGGCCATTACTGACAGGGCTTCCCAAGTGTGGGGCCAGGGATTCTCTTGGCTACGTCAGGTTTCACAAAACATTCCTTCTCCTAAGATGTCTGAACCTTCCAGTTCTAGGATGGAGAAACACATTCAAGGCATAATTTATCAGAGACCATCTAGAAGATGCACTCCAATCCTTAAGTTTGTAGTTGTCTCCCAGTGTTCTCCAGGAATCCTCTCCAGGACCCCCCACGGATACTAAATCCCAAGGATGACCAAGACCTTCTCTGAGATATCAGAGCACCTTCATAGGACCTCCTCACGCCCACTAAACCATCAATGAAGATGCTTTGATACGTTGTTATATAGTCTTACTTAGACACTTGTGTCCAAAATGAGGCTCATAGGCCACATGCAACTCAGGACAGCTATGACAACAGCCTAACACAAAACCACAATCTTACTTAAGACAAGATGTTTTGTTGTTGCTGCTGCTGTTTTTGTTTTGTTTTGTTTTGTTTTGTTTTGTAACCTGATTGCCCACCTCCCTTGCATGGGTTTTGTAGATGATGTCATGACACAATGTCAAAGGGCTGGGCACTCCTGGAAGGGAAGGATGATAAAAGAAACAGTCATAGAGTGGCACATGCCTTTAATCCCAGCACTCGGGAGGCAGAGGCAGGCAGAGCTCTGAGTTCGAGGTTAGCCTGGTCTACAGAGTGAGTTCCAGGACAGCCAGAGCTATACAAAAAAAACATATCTCAAAAAAAAAAAAACAAAAAAACAAAAAACAAAAAACAAAAACAAAAACCAGAGAACAGGCCCTGGGTTTTATTTTTTAAGTATTTTAAACCTAAGGCACCTAGAATCATCACAGTGGAACCCACCAGGAGGGAGGGCTCACTATGTGCCCCTCATGTGACCCCTTTGGAGTTAGCTCGTTGCATGTGCCCAGAGGCCTTGCAATGCGTCCCATGGACAGATAGGGTTTCCTGCCACCAGCTTCCTCCTCCTGCCCTGGCTCTGAAGAGTGACCTTAGTCTTCAGCCTTGTTTGTTTTACAGGAGACAGTTCAGCCCGACAAACCTAAGATCTGCTCTTTTTCTTCTCTTTCAGTTTCTGTTCTTTGTCCGACTCTGTACCCTTGTGCCCAGACACCGCTGACATTTATTTCATGGCCCTGCCCAGTCCAATGCGAGTCCTTGTGGGGTGGAGAAGCTTCACTGCACATTGTTATTCAGGGATCCAGGCTCACACCAGCAGGTGTCTCTACCAACATCCTGGGCCCTGGACTCCTCCACACCTGCAGAAGTGGGAGGAGACCAGGGGACAGCGGGCAGAAGCTCTGTGAGCCAGGTCTGGATGCAGAAGACATCACTTCTAGGCACAGTTCAGTGGGCCAGCATTGGTCAGAAGTGTCCACTGAGGGCAGAGGAGGCAGGGAAAGCTGGCTGCCTGTGCTCGGATGGAAAAAGAAGTGGAATTGGTTGAAGGTGGAGTGATGTCTATGCTACTTACAGACTCACAAAGCCGCTTTTGCCGAGGTGACTTCTGACATATGAATGATTCCAGTGTAGTCGGTCAGTCTGCAGCTGGTGGACCAAATCCAGCCCTGACTCAGCTTGGGAATAACATTCTTCTGGAGCCTTGCCTGTCACACTGCCTCCTTTCACACTGACCAGCTGTGCCAAGTTGCTGGGTCAGAACTCAGATGGACTGCAGAGCTTTAAACAGTCCCTTGGCCACACACACACACACACACACACACACACACACACACACACACATACTTGCTACACCTGGAAACATCTGGATAACTAAATGCACCCGTGTAGCATACCCCTGTCCCTCTATAACTGAGTTAATTCACCTGGGGTCTGTTTGACAAAGGTAGCATTCATTCTCCACTGGGTGTTGTGTTTTTTTTTGTGGGTTTTTTTTTGTTGTTGTTTTTTAAAAAAAGACCAGGCTATGTTTTGGTAGGTGAAGTATGGTGAGGTGAGAGTGGTGCCTCGGGGGGGGGGGGGCATGCTAAGCATCCCTTCCCACTGAGGTACCAGTCACAGGATGGTGGTATGGTATAGAATAGAGTTTATTTGGGGGCATGAGAAGGGGAGTTGAGAAGGCAGAGAAAGAGAAAGGGCAGAGAAAGAGCAGGGGCAGAGAGAGCTAGGAGGGGCCAAACAGCCCCTTTATAATAAGCCAGGCCTACCTGGCTATTGCTAGGGAGCTATTGGGTGGAGCTTACAAAGGAATGCCAACACTGGGCACTAACCAGTACTAGAAAGTGACTGAAAACCCTCATCAGCTCTTCTTGTATTCAACCTACAGTCCCATGGAGATGCTAACAGACATCCATATCTATATCCATATCATGGAGATGCTAACAGACATCCATATCCGTATTGTGAGAAAAGAACCTTTGAAAATGAGTAAGAGAGCAGGGAGGGAGGGGATGGTAGGGGAGGAGAAGAGATGGGGGAGAGAGGGAAGAGAGGAGGAAGGGAAGGAGAGAGAAGAGGATGGAGGGGACAGGGAGGTGGGGATTCCACCTCTATAACTTTATCTACTCCAAGACTTCCAAAGAGAAATGGCTGGCCAGGGCTAAGTTAGATTGGGCCTTGCCCTGAGGCTGGACTCCTGTAGCAAACATAAACAAAAGCACCACCCAGTGGAAAAAGTTGAAAGTGTTCTGATTTTGATTAGTTTACAAAACGTAGAGAATTTCCAATTTTTCCCTCTTAATGGCTTCCTTAAAAGCAAGTCCTGGTGACATGACCTGAGGTTTGATATCGCATTGCTTGTTTTTTTATAAAGCACTTCTGATGTGTCAATCAGCCCAGGGTCAATGATTAGCTGTCCCCATAGAACATAAAATCTCAGACATCACACTGACTTCAGCAGAGGTGGACACCCCCGGAGCACTGTTCATTCACTGGCGCCTGTGACCTGCCTCTAAAGAGGACTTTCACACAACCCTACATCCTCCCCAACTCCCTAAAGCAGGCTTCAAGCACAAACCCTGCGGGAGGGATGGGAGGAGACCTCTGTTGAGCAACTGCAGCCAGGCAGACCCACCCAAGGCTGCCCTGCAATGGCAGCACTGAGCAGTACAGGTCTTTGATGGCACCAGGCCAGCGCCCCTGCCTGGACTTCTCTGCTTCAAGCCCACCTTAGGGCCAGCACAGTTCCAGAATTCTTGTGGATACTTTCTAGGGCTTCTGAACATTCCCTTTCTCCTGGCCAAGTGGCAGAGAACCTGTAGGCAGTGATGCAGAGTGGAACCTGGGGCAGGACAGGAAGTGGTATCCCAGAAGTTCATGGCCCTCTGCTTCTGGCAACAATGAGAGAATACAATTCTGGTTCCAGCTGCTTCCTTCCTGTCTTCTCCTGGGTCCACCTTACTGCTCCTGATTTACAAACTGAGCAGAGTGCGTGGGTCTTGTGTGTCTAAACACTCCTGCTTTCTTGGGCTTATGTCAGCACCAGCAAATATGACATGTTCATCCCAGGCCTGGACACAGGAAGCTTTCAGCAGAGGACAGGATCGCTCTTCTTAATCCATTCCCTTCCAACCTTCCCAAATACCTTCCTAAGCATTCAGCTTACAGAACCTGAGAAGTCTGGGAGAGCCTCCTTATTCCTGAATTTTATGTTGGTGAATTTACCTACCTCCTCAACACAATATCAAAACATGCCATTTCCATGGACATCCTTGAGTACAGGGTCAGGGGGAGTGAGAATATGCTTTCTTCTCAGATATCCATATAGGTCGACAGCAGAAGGTGTGGGCCAGATTAAAGCTATAGCTTCTCAGCTCAAAAAAATACAGATCAGAAGTAGGCCTTTGCACTATAAAAGATTTCATTAAAAAAGGTCTCTCATAGGTATGCCTAGTCATTTGGGTCTTAGTTCCTTCCAGATGTAGTCAAGTTGACAAGACTAACCAACACATGTAGTGACTTTTTACCAAGTATTCAAAAGCAACTGCCAGAATTTCAAGGCAGATGGGCGAGCTGTGTTAGTTAGAGATGCAGAGCATGGGTACCACTGAAGACTGAAGACCAAGATGAGCTTCAGCAAAGAGCCATGGAGGATGGGGCTGAGGCTCGAGGTTCTCCCTAAAAATCATCAAGAACCCAGCATGCTGTCCCTCCTCTCCTACAGCTTACACATCTTCACAAGAACCAGGAAGATAGTTGTAGTCACCCACAGAAGCTCAGAGCACCTCAAACTGTCTCTCATGATGCACTCGTCCCATGCCAACCTGCCACAAAGTAGCCGGGACACTCTTCTAATACAGGGAAATCAGGATGTCTGCTGGTTCATGTTATCACTGAATTATATTTCAAACTCAGACAGGTTGTAGGTAGAATCAGTTGTTCACAAATGGCAGACTATTGTTTTTAACAAAATCTCAATCAATTTTACCAATAAAGAATCGGGAGCCAGATCCTAGGGTGAAAGTCTACTAGCTCAGAGAGACAAAGAAAGCACAGTGGACCTTCCTCCAATGTCCCCAAGAGAAAGGTCTCCTCCTTCGTGCCATCTCAAAAAAATAAATAAATAAAAATAAATAAATAAATAAATAAATAAATAAATAAATAAATAAATAAATAAAAACCCTTCAAGGTCAATGTCCCTCTCATCTACTTCCTGGGCATCTCTCTTGTCCATCCTCCTGTCTCCCTCTTACTCTCTATGGTTTTGTCCTATGTTCACTCTCTGACAGTTGGTTGTTTGCTCCACCTCTTGATCTATGGTTGACTTTATGTAATTCTGTTTAAAATGAACAGAATGCTCTCGAATTAATGGTGTGTGCTAGGGTTGAGCCGCACCACAACTAGAAACAGGTTTTTCNAGTAAATAACACAATCTCCAGATTCACAGTGTGATCAAATATCCTGCAACAGACTGAGGTCACCGTTTCTTCTCAGTTGCCATCAAAGGTTTCTTGACCACCCTCTCACATCAAGGCCACTTAGTTTTTTGAATCCCAGCAAGATGCCACACCAGAACTGAATACTAGTTCTTTTTGCATGGTGATGGGGAGGGGACTTAACATGATCTATAGCGTACACTGGTGACTTCATACCATCACTGACCACAAACAGCCTGACAGGCAGGAGTACTAGGCTGTATCTCATATTCCCTTGGTGGGTACTTGGAGGTCTTCCATATGAAAACAAACAATCCTGTAATTCCTATGGGAGCCCTTCTTTTATCTCTGAATGTTCCTTCATTTCTTTTGAACTCCCATCCCTGCTCTATCACCTAATCCAGTCATGGGACAGATAAGCCATCATGGTCCTGCACAGACTAACTAGGAGCCTTAAGCACGAAGGCCATGTTAGAATTCTGCCCAGCACACTGTTTTGTCACAGGTATAAGGAGCTTTGCTGTGCACTCCTTTCTACTTGGCTTATATCAAACAGGGACCACAACACCTTCTAAAGGATGGAGGTCAGATACATTTGCTGTGTGATAACCCCAATATTAAAAAGATATACTGTTAGGATTAGAAACCAAGAGTGATTAGGCTTTGTTGAAGAGGTGATAAGTTTTGCCTATTGTCTTAGTCAGGGTTTCTATTCCTGCACAAACATCAGGACCAAGAAGCAAGTTGGGGAGGAAAGGGTTTATTCAGCTTACATTTTCCACATTGCTGTTTATCACCAAAGGAAGTCAGGACTGGTACTCAAGCAGGTCAGGAAGCAGGAGCTGGTGCAGAGGCCATAGAGGGATGTTCTTTACTGGCTTGCTTCTCC
The DNA here is from genome assembly GCF_900095145.1 of Mus pahari. Classification (NCBI taxonomy): domain Eukaryota; kingdom Metazoa; phylum Chordata; class Mammalia; order Rodentia; family Muridae; genus Mus; species Mus pahari. The sequence continues at coordinate 128,594,384 of NC_034590.1, read as the reverse complement.
TGGCTTGCTCAGCCTGCTCTCTTATAGAACCAAGACTACCTGCCCAGAGATGGCACCACCCACAATGGGCCTTTTCCCCTTGATCACTAATTGAGAAAATGCCCCACAGCTGGATCTTATGGAGATACTTCACCAACTGAAGCTCCTTTCTCTGTGATAACTCCAGCCTGTGTCAAGTTGACAAACAAAACCAGCCAGTACAACTATGATCAATAGAAATTATCTAAAGGAACTTGATTCTCTTTCATTAGGGCTAGTGTGAGAGTCTTAGTAAATCACCAGACGTTCATGAGGCCTTGCATCTCAAAAGCCCTGTGCATGTTCTGTCCCCCTAAGCTTCATTCCTTTGTATTAGGTCACTTTTTTTGTATTGTCTACTTTTTAAAGGTAGATTTTTTTTTATGGTTCCCATGTATTACATAAGGAAGTAAACCAAAAAGAAAATCATACAAACTGAATAGTTACTGTGGGATGTTCTAGAGTCTATCATGAGCAGTGTCCCATTTGATCATTACAACCCTAAGGAAGTTAATAATTTAATATCCTGTATAAGTGAAACTTAGTGAAGGTAAGAGGCAGTATTGTGTCTGACCACAGAGCCCAGGCTGTTTACATACAAGGCTCATTTAAATATATTTACATTTTAAAGGGAGGAAGGAATGTGGAGGTGAATGTCCTCCAGCCTGGAAAGAGGTGGTTGTATGTGCCGGGACAATTGGTGAGTGGACCAGAGAGTTGTTTTCTGCATGCCTTGTTTAGCAAACACTGCTCCATTCTAGTTCTCTGGAGGACAAAGATCAAGTTCTATCTCAAAAAGTAGGGAAAGGGGTCCAGAGAGGTGGCTCAACAGTCAAGAGCATCACCTGCCCTCGTAGAAGTCATGATTTCTGTCCCCAGCACCCACATCAGGGTACAATGAATGGCCTGTAACTACAGCTCCAGAGGTGATCCAGTGCTCTCCGCCGGTCTCCGTGGGCACCAGCAGTCCTACGCACAGACTCACACACACACAGTTGAACTTAGAGTCTTTCTTCCCTTCTCTTTCTTTCTTTCTTTCTTTCTTTCTTTCTTTCTTTCTTTCTTTCTTTCTTTCTTTCTTTCTTTCTTTCTTTCTTCCTTCCTTCCTTCCTTCCTTNTTTCTTTCTTTCTTTCTTTCTTTCTTTCTTTCTTCCTTCCTTCCTTCCTTCCTTCCTTCCTTCCTTCCTTCCTTCCTTCCTTCCTTCCTTCCTTCCTTTAAGAAAGTAAGGGGAATCAGAGATAAAAGAGGATCTCAACATGAGTGGAAAAAAATTGTAAGGGAATATTTGAAAACAGCTGTTTTTACACAGAAAACTTTCCAATATTCACCATACAACCCAGGAGTGAAATATTTTCTTTAAAGGAGGATGAAAAATTAAGGTTAGCCACACCCTGCCTGAAGGTATGACCTTGATGCCAATCCACACGGCCTTTCACTCTTACTGTAAGAATATGAACATGTGGTTTTCTTGTTTTGTTTTGTTTTGCTGTTGTTTTACAATGTGGTCTATGCTGTCTTCAAACTTGTGGTCTTCCAGCCTTTGCCTCCTGAGCTTTGAGAAAATAAGTGGAAGATACACTAGAGAAACAGTCCTTCAAATCAGTCATTCATTTTCGTTAATACTTGATGTAAATATCAATAAGTTTGCAGGAAAAGCATCAGCTACTACCTGGGGCTTTTTTTTCTTAGATATTTTATTTACATTTCAAATGTTATCCCCTTTCCTAGTTTCCCCTCTGAAAATCCCTATTCCCTCCCTCCTCCCCCTGCTCCCCAACCCATCCACTCCCATTCCCAGGCCCCTATACTTGGGCTTAGAGCCTTCTCAGGACCTAGGGCCTCTCCTCCCATTGATGACTGACTCGGCCATCCTCTGCTACATATACAGCTAGATCCACAGGTTCCACCGTGTATTTTCTTTGATTGGTAGTTTAGTTCCAAGGAGCTCTGGGGGTACTGGTTAGTTCATATTGATGTTCCTCCTATGGGGCTTCAGACCCCTTCAGCTACTTGGGTACTTTCCCTAGTTCCTTCATTGGGGACCTTGTGCTCCATCTAATGGATGATTGAGAGCATCCACTTCTGTATTTGCCAGGCACTGACAGAGGCCCTCAAGCTATATCAGGTTCCTGTCAGCAGGCTCTTGTTGGTATCTGCCATAGTGTCTGGGTTTGGTGGTTGTTTATGGGATGGATCCCCAGGTGGGGCAGTCTCTGGGTGATCATTCTTTCAGTCTCTGCCCCAAACTTTGTCTCTGTAACTCCTTCCATGGGTATTTTGTTCCCCCTTCTAAGAAGGATTCTGAGCTTCTGGGCTAATATCCACTTATCAGTGAGTGCATATCATGTGTTCTTTTGTGATTGAGTTACCTCACTCAAGATGATATATCCTCCAGATCCATCCATTTGTCTAAGAATTTCATAAATTCATTGTTTTTAAAAGCTGAGTAGTACTCCATTGTGTAAATGTACCACAGTTTCTGTATCCATTCCTCTGTTGAGGGACATCTGGGTACTTTCCAGCTTCTGGATATTATAAATAAGGCTGCTATGAACATAGTGGAGCATGTGTCCTTATTACATGTTGGAGTATCTTCTGGGTATATGCCCAGGAGTGGTATTGCTGGATCCAAATAACCCTATTATAAAAATGGGGTACAGAGCTAAACAAAGGATTCTCAACTGAGGAATACCGAATGGCTGAGAAGCACCTAAAAAAAAATGTTCAACATCAGGGAAATACAAATCAAAACAACCCTGAGATTCCACCTCACACCAGAATGGCTAAGATCAAAAATTCAGGTGACAGCAGATGCTGGTGAGGATGCTGTCATCCTCCATTGCTGGTGGGACTGCAAGCTGGTACAACCACTCTGGAAATCAGTTGGGTGGTACCTGGGACTTTTAAACAGCCCTAACAGGCAAGAAAGCAGGGCCAGAGATCACATTTCTATAACTCACATCTCCATCTAGTGGTATCTTCTGTAACTGCAAGTCCATTGACAAACAGGACTCCAGTGCCTCTAGCCTCAGCCAGACCCACGTGGAGAGGTTTTACATTGAAGCTTCTCTAGGGGTTTATATCACCTAATGACCCAGACATTCTCATTTTTCAAGGGAACAGGGAAAGAATGAGTTAGATTTTTAGTGGAAGGCATAATAAAGCTAACATAACAATCACCTAGCGTTAAGAGTCCCTGGGAGGACTGGCTTTTAGCAACTCCTCTGGACGAAATGGTCTGTTAGTCTCGAAGCAACTGAGGTCAGGGATGGAGAAAAGCTACCTGGCTCTCAGTCCTCAGGACTCTACTGCTAGCTTTTTGCTGCTATATGCAAAGCCACCTAAGAAGGCAGCCAGTTCCTTTGTACCCTTGGGCCTATGTGTGGCTAAAGTGTCCTTTTCACAGGATTTAACATTGTGTTCCTAACATTGTTTCCTGTTGCTTGCCTTTCTGGGTAGGAGAGTGGGTGGGGAAACAGGGATGGTGATAAGGTGTGGGACAGGGTAGGACTGAGGACGAAATCAGTGAATGGCATCTCTGGGACAAGCTGGAGACCTGGGACTGGGGGGCCAGGGATGATACAGGGAGTCAATGGAGGATGACCCTAGTTGAGATGTCTTTTATTTCAAAAACACAGTCACATCTAGGCTGTAGACAATGCATCCCACCCACTACCCTTCAAACTCCCATCCCTGCCCCTTGATGGTTTCACCCGGGTAGGTTCATCCTCAACATCAAAGCCTGCATTTTCAAAACGAAGACATTGCAACACATCTCCAGAGAGCCATCCAACAACAGCTCCCGCCCCCGGCCCCCTTTATTTTTCTGGTGTTTCACTTTTTCCAGTCTTTTCAATAGCTTGAAAAACTCTTAAGTGGACAAGAAATATGTGGGTCACAGCTTGCTTTAATAATGTGTTTTGGAAATAGTTTTAATCCTGGATGCATGTCTGGTGGTTGTTTTCCTTTTGCAGTGAGAACCCACAGGCATTTCAGCCTAGGAGCAGAATGGAACAAGAGGTCTTCCCAAAGACCCCTAGTCCTCTACAGCTCCCAGTCCTGCAGTTTTCAAAGCCTGTGCCCTGCCCTCAGTCTAGACTGGATGTGAAAAGAGATGCCCGCCTCTAGCAACAGCCAGGTCTTCCTCTGCCAGACATTGCCCACTCCCTTGTAAAGCGAAGCCAAGTCACAGGGCACAGCTTGGAAGGGGGCAAAGAAGCTTCTAGGGAACTTGAGGTGCCATGGGGCACGTGAGGGACGTGGCTGCTGCTTCTGGTTATGTTCAGACAGAGGGGGCAAGGGGTGGGTTGACTGCATGCCCGTGATACTGTGGTGTTTCCAGCACCAGTGGAAGGAGACCCCATTGCAACTCAACAAGGGTAGTTAGATCAGGGTCTGGGTTTAATTAGCCAAGCAATCAAAGGCTCGTCAGGATACAGGACCAAATAAAAGTGTAGGACACTCAGCCCCAGTTCGGACTTCAGCTACACAGCAGGTACTTTTTTAAGCACACGCGTACCTCCTGCCTTTAATAAAAACCTGCAGTGTCGAATGAGCTCAAGTGACTGAGGTGAGGACACTGAAGATTTGGTTACTCTGGATTGGGAGCTGTTTATCAACAACAGCGTTTCATCCCCCCCCCCCCCGTCCCCCAAGGCCGACCGACATTGCTAAGGCCACATGGTGAGACAAGAAAGCAGAAATCATGCTCATTTGTCCCTGACGACAGCTCCACGTAATTCCAGTGACCTGGGAGGTCCACCAAGCCCCCTTTTTCACTTGCCAGAGAAAAGTCAAGCTCTCCTTCTCACCCCTCACCCAGCCCAACGCCCCTCTTGGAACTCTGTCACCAACAGTGAGAGCAGAAGTTCCTTCTAGTCACAGACTGGGAATTGAAAACATTTGGTTAATAAAAACCCAGCACTTGTACTGAACAGATACCAAGACCCCTGTCTGTGTCACTGTTCCCCAAGCAACACAGTGTGACAGTTTGTCCAGTGTCTCCATGGTTTTCAGCATTCTGACATTACCTGTAATCTAGAGACCACTCAAGAGACACAGGAGGAGGTCCCACAGACTACATGTAGACCCCAGGAAAAAAATGTATAGAAGGAACTTGAGCATCTAGGTGGATCTCTCTGCTCCCCATCATTCTTGTCCTCCAGGGTCACAACTTGCTTTAATAATGTATAATTCCTTATGCATGATAGAAACCAAAAATCATGCACACTAACATATTTAATAGTTAATGCTACTTAAAACAGTCATAATGGTAAACTTAGATATATCCATGTACGTGTGTGTGTGTGTGTGTGTGTGTGTGTGTGTGTGTGTGTGAGAGAGAGAGAGAGAGAGAGAGAGAGACTTCATTTTTTTAAAGCAAGAAGCAAGAGGTGGAGTGGTTTACAACTGTAATTCCTGCTACTAGGAGACTGAAGTGGAAAGACTGAGCACTTGAGACCAGGCTAGACAACATAGTGAGACACTACCTCAAAAAAAAAAAAAAAAAAAAAAGTTAGCGCCTGCTGCCCTGTGTCTACTTCTCCCTAAGAGACCATGGTGGACTGGGGGAAGGGAAGCTTAGTTGGTGTGGGTGTGTACAGTACAGGATCTTGCTTGGGCAAGCATAACTGGGAACTGCTTCAGAGAACCAGTTCAGTTTACTTGGCCAGAGTCTCTGGGACAAGGTTTGTGTGGCTGTGCCATTGTCCAGAGCAGGGTGTTGGAAGATGTTTCATCTACATACTCAGGGGCCGAAAGGTGGAGGTGGGGGTGGAGGGGAACCATATAAGGTCAAACAAGGAGTGAAGCCTGATAACTGTCAGGGTGAAAAATTCTTACTGGGGTTGATGGTCGGACAATCAACTTGATGGTGCCAGGTTGGGTAGGGGTGGTAGCCAACCCCTGCCACCCTCCTCATCTGAGGTATCTGGGGTTGAAGCTCCCTTGATTCTTCCTCAGTAATTCCCGGCCATTGTGGTTCCACACCTGCCATTATGTGTGCATCAGGGTTGCTGGTTCCTTGTAAGTGAAATTAACAGTCCTTCATCTAGTTCTCAGGCAAAAGCTATTCCAGGCCACACCATAGCTGGTGAATCACAGGTACAGGTGGTTGAGGGAACAGCCTCTAGACTTGGAGCACTCTAGCTCTGAAGTTGCTAACTCAGTTTAACCATGAAACCCAGTTCCATTAACTGTGGTAAGTAGCAAACATTGGGCCTTCAGCATCACCAAGCCTTGATCCATGGTCCCTTGAGAGTCCTGAGGCACAACCCCGAACTGTCCTCACTATGTGTTGGAAGTTGCTGTTCAAAGAGAGATCCTTGGAGCGGCATCAATGAGACTGCTCAGAAACACGGAACATGGCTAACATGGTCAGCATCTTGGTTCTTGGACTGGAATAAAAGTGAGCTGAGCATCAATATCTAATCTCTCTGCTTCCTGACTGTGAGGGCAATGTGCTCAAGACACCTCACATTTCTGCTTCCCTACACCTCAAACTATGAGGAGAAAAAAAAACCCTTCCACCCCTAAGTAGCTTTTATCAGACATTGTCACAGCAGTGTGTGAAATAACCAGTACAGAAGATTTGTACCAGGAGTGGGGATGCTACCATGACAAATCTGACCATGTAGTTCTTAGACATTTGGAACTGCTTTTGGATGGGAGTAGGGACTATGGAAAAGTTTAGAACCATAAAAGCCACAGAAATTTTTAAGCAGAGCATACTAGGCCATTCTTGAAGTAGGTTGGGAGACCAGAATACCAAGAAAAACAGGGACTGTGGAGGGCCAACTCATGAGTTTCAGAGGGAAACAAACTCTATTTAGAACTAAGTTAGAAACCATTCATATGGTATTCTGGCAAAAAGTCTGACTGTACTCGGTTGTGTCCTGAAAACCCAAGTGAGACTAAACGCAAACACTGTGGGCTATATGGGGGATAAAATCTCAGTGTAGGAGAACATTGAGACTGAGGTGTGGTTATTACTTAGTGCTATGCTCTGGTTTACAATGAGAGCAAGAGAACAACAGATGTACCAGGGAGACTGGGAAAGCGCACCAACTGGTGAGAAAGAAGGGAGTTTACAGTTCCAGGCAAGGCAGGGGCTGGGAAAGCAGCTGTAATCATTAAAGAAGTTAGCGACCTCAAAAGAAATGCCACTCTGCACTTGGATAGTAGGAAAGGTGCTTTGAGAATGACAACCCATCCATTAAGGGCTCCAGCATGTGACATACAAAGTTAATTGAAAGGAAGGAGAATGAGCTGAGATTGCCTCTGACTAGGATTCCTGCACTAGGATTCCTGCTTACACCAAGGGCAGTATTTCCTTGGGGTTAGCTTGAAAGCACTCTGGCTACTACAACTGCGATCCAAGGAGCCAGGCTCTGTCTTGGAGCTGACAGCAGAATATAGTAGCATCGGGTGGTAGTTTTAATGCTCCTCCTACATTTATATTTGAGCATGTGATGGGGAGGTTATGGAATTGTTAGGAAGTAGGGAGGAAGTACTTCACTGGGGGATGGGTTTATAGTCTTACATCACTTCCTGTTCTTATTCCTGCTTCCTGTTGTGGATGAAAGATGTGATCATCTAGCTTCCTGCTCTTCCTGCCTGCTGCCTCACCATTATGAATTTCCCCTCTGGAACCGTAAACTAAAATAAAGTCTTTCTTCCCAAAGTTGCTTTTGCTCATGGTATTTCATCACAGCAACAAAACAGCAACTTGCACACGTTATCCCTGTGGTACTTGTTTCATAGGCATGAAAGATGCAAGAATGGCAGGTATGTGAAGGCTCCTACCAAGGTTGGAGAAGGCTACTGAGGCCAGGTAATGTGTATCATGGTTGAGTTCTCTGCAAGGAGGCCCTAAGGACAGGAGCAACATGTCACGGACACCAAGGCTTCAGAGTCATGAGGACGGCAAGACCTTGTCTGATATGAGTATGGATGTTGGCAGTGTGCACAGAAAACATCAATCGCAGCTTTCTCCTCCAGGATGGCTGCAGCCTGAGACTGTTCCCTACAGAGAGCCACCAGCTTCCTCTTTCAGCTGAGGTCATTAGCCCTGCTATGATGGACTGTAGAAATCAAATAAACCCTACCTTAAGTTGCTTTTGAGCTCAGTGACTTTATCCCTATCTATATCTGTATTCCTCTGGTGATGACTCAAGGGTCTTAAGACGCTGAGGTTGGAGCACAGGGTAAGAGAAGGACTGGGGTCCACACGTTTTCAATCATGATCTTCTCTGCCACTGTCACAAAGCACAGGGCCTCAAGATCCACACTTGTTTTTAACTGTGGATTCTCCCTGAAACCAACACATTGGCAGCTGTCATGTGACCACTCGGAGGCCTGAGGCTGCTAATAACAAGTTGGTGCTGCTAGATGTCATTTTAAGGTCCTGTCTCACACATGAGCTGGTCAGTCCTGGGTAAATGCTGACCTTTGCTTTTAAACATCCCCTCTCAAAGCTCTGGCAGGACCAAGGCCACGGGATTAAATGTTAAAAAAAAAAAATGGACCTTTATCCTTAACCTTTAGTTTTTAACTCCAGCCAAACATTTCTGTCATTTAGAAAGCGTGATTTGCTCTTAGATAAAGGATGTTTTTCCTCATCTACAGGGAACAGATGAGGCTTCTCTAGTGACATCAAAAGCAATTCGAAATGCTTCAAAATGATCATTTGGTTTCCATTTCAGGGATGAGTGGTGGCAGAATGATGCCAACTTCAAAAGCAAACAACCCACAAGGGCCACCAAGGCCAGGAAACCCAGGATGAGGTGTGGCCAGCCAGCCTGACAGACCTAGAAAGCCCTGGGGGAAAGTGTATATTCTAACAGAGTCACAATATCTTCTTACATCACCAAAGAAAAGAAAGGAAAAAGAGGCAACCTGTACCCTCCCCTGTCACCCACATCCCGTTCACTGGACTCCTTCTTTGCATGTATTTAAATTCCTGTTTATAGGCACTATGGATGCCCATATTGTGTGATTCCATATATGTGGGCTATATGTAGATAAGGGTTTGATCCCGGGATCAATCTCAGGGCTGACACTGTACTAGGCAAGTGCCCTACGGAGTTAAATGAAATGTCTTTCTTTTAATTAAGGGCTTCTGACTACAAGCTCTTTGTTTTACCTACCCACCCCCTTTTTAAAATCTTGTATCATTATTATTTCCCTCTCCTTAAAAAAATCTTATCGATGTATAATTTTCATACAATGGACTGATTTGAAATGTACAGTCAATATTCATAGTTGTGCAACTATCATGTTTAACTCGAGAAAATGTCTACAGCTCCCTAGAAGACCAATGGTAGTCTACAGGGTAAGCTATGTCCTCCACAGAGATGCACTGAAGTTCAAACCCCCTGCATTTTAGATGTGACCCTGTTTGGAAATGGCCTTTCCAGATGTAATCTGGTTAAGATGAGGTCTTACAGGTACCTTTACCACAGCAGGAAAATTTAGACTCAAACACACAGAGAAGGCAGTGAAACAAGACAAGACTCCAAGGGAAGATGGTGGCTGAGGGTAGCCCTCTGCTGCCCAAAGCTAAAGAAGTAGGGAACCCCCGCTATGATGCCTGTGAACCTCAGTAAGGACTAGCATGGCAAGATAACCTTAAGGATACAGTAGTGGCACACACACCTTGTTGGTAACCAACAGCTCTCTAATTGAGTTTAAGGCTTGCCCATCAAGGGGAAGCCATGCTTCTTACTTGGAAACCCAGCCAGCTATCTAATAAAGTTGTGACTCTTAGAGAAGAATGGACAATGGCCGCTTCACCAAACCAGCAACATGCCGTACCACATTCTAAATATTTGTCATTACACCCACAGATAAGGGTAGTCCTTACCCCTCATTAAGAAAATGTACCTTTGCAACACATGGAGACCATTACAGAAAACGACAAGTAGTCAAAACTGCAGAGAATAAGGGATCATTTGGCGCCAAGTCCAAATTTATGCATTTACAGTGCAATCCTGCATCTAAGGCTCAGGGATAATTGTGGAAAGAGTCAGAGGAATAGAAATTTGTTGGTGAAGTTATGTCTACGAGAACTACCAGAGAAGTTATACCTATGAAGTCTCATCAATATAGCTGTTTAAATAAGACCTGCAATAGCAGTGACATGGATAGACATGATAACACGGAGAAGGGAATCCCCTGCTTCAGCCCTTGAAAACTAAAGAATGCTCAGAGCAAGAGAAATACTCTTCCTGGGGGAAAGTGGGCTAATTGGTTATTCCATATCAAGTGGTCAGGCCTGAAGTCATATAGATACAAATATGTGGACTGAGCAAATTGTATGTATATACTTAGGAACACAGACACACATATTGTATGTGTATGTATGTGTACAGAAAGAAGAGAAGAGAAAAGAAAAGGAAAGGAAAGGAGAGGAGAGGAGAGGAGAGGAGAGGA
>NC_034590.1:128576272-128583870 GCF_900095145.1 Mus pahari | reverse complement strand
AAAGGAAAGGAAAGGAAAGGAAAGGAAAGGAAAGGAAAGGAAAGGAAAGGAAAGGAAAGGAAAGGAAAGGAAAGGAAAGAAAGGAAAGGAAGCCATTCATTTGACAGATATCAAGAGGTTATAGGGAGGGGTTGGAGGGAGAAAAGAAAAGGGAGAAATGCTGTGATTCTAATTTCAGATAATAAAATTATTTTTTAAAAAATGGGGTACCCAAAGTGGAAGATGGCACAGAGGACACTTCCTTGGGGGACTTCTGGCTTCTAGAACTGGTGTCTGTTGCTCTAGGCCACCCAGTCTGTGGCAGTATACTAGAGAATCAAGTACACGTCTGGTCGTTCCCCTCTCTCCATGGTCCCCTAGCCCCAGATATGCTCTGCCATTCTCTCTCCACATCGAGTTACTCTCTTGGACATTTGCTATAAATGGTAGCTTACAGTCCATGGTCCTTTGTGTCTGTTTTCTCCGACTTACCATACATTTCAAACTTCAGACTTGCAGTAGCTGGTGTCAGTATTGCAATTCTTTTTCTATTCTCATTCTTATTGAATAATACTTCATTCAGTAAATGCTCTATTTAAAAAAAACAGTCTCTCTCTCTCTCTCTCTCTCTCTCTCTCTCTCTCTCTCTCTCTCTCTCTCTCTCTCCATAGCCCAGACTGGCCCCAAACTTGCAAGATTTTCCTTCTCCCTCACCTCCTAAGTTCTGATATGGTAGGTGTGTGTTTTCAACTCCCCCAACTCAAGTTCTGATATAGTAGGTGTGTGACTTCATGGCTGGTTAACCATCACATTCTTTTATCCAATCAGTTAATGGCCTTTTGAATTTTTAAAAATGTGTTTTGGATGTTCTTTTTCATCTGTAGTCCTCTTCCAACATCCCACATGGTTCTACTGCTCACACACCAGGCTTGCTGCACAGGCAGGTGGACATTTCTAATCTTTACCAATGTTCCTGGGACTTCTTTCCCTGGGAACACAGACAGACCGTGTTTCACTTAAGCTGTGAGTAGTTTGCAAGGCTGGCACCTTTACTTGCTTCATGCTTCTCTATTTTCTCATCTGTTACAATGCATCATGGAAGGCAAGTGCCTGGAAGCCTGGGACCTGAATGATAACTCTGGAATGATGAGCCCTCATCCCTTTGGATAGACATGTAGTGTGAGCAAAGCATGTGTGTTCAAAGCCACCAGAGTTGGGAATCGTTTATTTTTACCTACTGCACATCTTAACTTATTATAACAGGTAAAAATGCTATTCTTTTTAAAAACTCTAATTTTATAATACACACACACACACACACACACACACACACACACACACCTGGTTCAGGCAATTTTATCTATCAGCATCCACTTAAAATCCACACCCCACAGCAAGTCCACATGGTTCCATATGACCTATACATGCATTGCTGGTCTGTGTCCCAGCTCCTCAAATGTGCCCCCTCATCTTTTCCTCTCTCATGACAAGGGACTGAATGAGACTGTCATCCAACACACTACCCATTTCCTCCCTCCCTTTACATGAGAACTTCTGTTCATTCTTCCAGACTCAGCACGCTGCATGTGTGGTGTCAGGGACAGAGAAGGCTGAGCCAGGAAAGAGCTGAATAGATAGAAGTGGATGCAGTGATTATAACATGCAAGCTGTCAAGGGAGAAGCTCAGAAATAGTTCTAGGATGAACTGTACCTTTTTTGACTTTTGGGGGAAAGGGGGGAATTTCAGACAAATCATTTACAAGCATGTGTCCAAGTTCTATTTCATGTACTTTTGAAGGCAACAACAACAACAACAAAACAGTCTGATTAACAAGTATTAGGTTGAGTGAGCAACAGCCTCTCTGGGGACTTGTGAGGACATAGAAATGACTGTAGCCTCGCGTGGGAGGGAAAGGACGATCAGAAGATCTGAGCATATATAAACAAACACACATGGGTAGCTGGGCGATGACGTGCACCAGCAACTGAGATGCAGGACGGTGGAGCTCCCTGAGGGTCTCTCCCCACTGGCATCACACTATTCATTTTATTACTCCTCCCTCTCCAAATCCCGCCATTCCTTTGCATCTTTCCTCCAATTTCTTCCCAGAGTCAGAGTCAGGCTGAGACACGCAAGCCTACAGAACCTTGGATCTCACAAGCTGTGCAGGTCCGCACAACAAGAGCTACAGATGGATCCTTGGTGCCATTCAGAAGACAAGTCAAGGGTTCTGGGTCCTCAGAGATTAAAAAAAAAGTGCAGGCTGTGGGGTCATGTCCTCTTAGACCATGAAAATCCTTCCCTGACTGATTTGACACGGTAAGAGTCTAGGGGGGCTCTGTGAACTGTGTTGGTTTGACAAAAACACACGTAGCTAAGGTATGTAAGATGGAAGAAACTCTGTAAGAACTCTGTCACCCTGATTAAAACACTTGGGGAAGGAGACTCAAATGACAATAACTTGGCCTAGAAGGACTTAAGGAGGGAGAACGCTTTAGAAACCAACAGCAGAGGCCTTTCCTCCAGGCAGCATCTAGCTTCCTAGGAAATGACGCAGGTTTTGGATGTTCTATCACACTGAAATGACAAAATTATATGAACACAGCTGTTTGCCGGGATGAATTAAAATAGCATATAATGTCAGCGCACGGCAAACTGGCTCTTCTATCTCTGGCAAATGAGCAGGCAGAGTCCCAGCACAGGAAGCAATGGCTCTAGGTCACCCACAGAGCACAGTTAGAGTAGCTGCCTTACTGCTCTCTTTTGAATGAATGAAACCAGGACGTATTCATCCTTGATATCTGGAATCAGTGAGGGAGCTGATACCAGAGGCCCTCTCCAATAAGAAAACTCATAGATGCCCAAGTCACTCTGTAAATGAAGTATTTTCTTATGTCTCTAGGCACATCATCCCATGCACTGCAACTCATCTTCTCTAGGTTATTTATAATACATAAAACAAAGCATCTTTGTTTGGTTCAATCTGCAATAAAACACGTAGATATGGAGGAATGCTTAATAATTCACACACAGAATCCAAGTTCCTACACAGAAGTGCAGAGGCACCCATATTTGGTATGCAGTGATCATCAACAGCAAGGAACTGTGGCCAGAACGGGGCCATCCATCTGTCCTTCTAAGCCCAGCAATCTCAATACATACACTCCCCTAACATTTTGTTAAGATGGCAGCCATGGTAACTTTTAAAGAAAGCCCTGTAAAGGGCAATAAGTACAGTATATTGGAGACTGAGGAGAAGCAGCAAGAATGTTTAGGGAAAGCAGAAGCAGGCCCAATAAACACTAAGCTCTGGAAGGATGGATCTTCATAGCCACTTAAAATCAGAGTGTGGGAAGTCAGACTCCAGAACACTCAAGTTCCTACTGGGTCTAGAGGAGAAGGAGGGATGGGGTGGGGTTGAAGCTCCATGGAGAAACACCACACTAATGTGCAAAGCCCTTGATCTGATCCCCAACTCCAAAAAACGAACAAACCAGTCACCAAGTAAGAGGGGAAAGGAGAGAGGTGAGAGGCAACGTCCCTGAGAGCAGAGGTTGGGCAGAGTCTGTAGGTAACACAGTCAAGTTCCCACACTCATCATCTTAACCTTGCCGGAGTCTGTCACTGACTGGTCACATCTTTTGGTTCCAAAGGAAAGTGCATTTTAAAAAGAAGCACCTGGAGCTGGAGAGAGGGTGCAGCAGCTGAGAGCATACACTGCTCGTGCAGTGGACCGGAGCTTGGTCTCCAGACCCCGTATCAAACAGCTTTGAAAGGCTTGGAGCTCCAGCTCCAGTGGGTCCAGCCCCCTCTTCTAACCACCATGGGGATGGCACATGTGCACAGAGACACACACATCCACATAAATAAAACAATCTTTATAAAAGAAGTCTGTGGGGTAAATAAAAGTCTACTTGCTAAAGTGAAGGCTACACACCCCTTCTCTTGTCCAGGAAGCCGGACTTAAGATCAGACTTCTTTTAATCTCTGGGACAACAAACCTGCTTCTCCAGCAAAAAGCCTCCAGCTATCTAGTCCCACAAAGATTCAAGCTCCATCTCTCCACCCTTCTATGTTCCCAGACTTTATATATCATCTTCAAAAGTGCTAATTTTTAAGAAAAATGTAATAGCCAAGGTAAAGAGGCAGGTAAAGGCCACCTCCAACATGAAATAGCAAAGAGACAAATAAAATGAACTTAACTGGGAGAGACAGATGCGACAGAGTGAACAGAACAAGAATTATATGAAACTATCTTCAAGAGTCAGAAAAAAGTCTCTGAAACAAGAAGGAAGTAACGAAGGAGCAACTTTATTCATAACAGCCAGAGACTGGAAACAGCCCAGAGGTGCCTCAGCTAAAGAATGGATAAAGAAAATGTGGTTCATTTACACGATGGAATGCTACTCAGCTATTAAAAACAAAGACATCATGAACATTTCAGGCAAACGGATAGAACTATAGAATATCATTCTGAGTGAGGTAACCCAGACCCAGAAAGATATGCATGGTATGAATTCACTTATAAGTAGACATTAGTCATAAAGTACAGGGTAACCATGCTACAATCCACAGACCCAAAGAAGCTAAATAACAAAGAAGGCCCGAGGGAGGATGCTTCAATCTCACTCGGAAGAGGAAATAAAATAGACATCAGAAGTTGATGGAGGGAGGGAACAGGATGGGAGAAGGGATGAGGAAGGGAATTGGGGTGGGGTGGGAAAGAGAATAGAAATTGGTTGGGGGGGGGCAACTCTGGGACAAGCCGGAGACCTGGGACAGGGGAGGATCCTGGGAGGACATGGAGGTGAGCCTAGCTGAGACTCTTCGCAGCAGAGGCTATAGAGCCTGAAATGGCCAATTCCTGTAGCCAGGCATGACTTCCAGTGAAGGGAGGGGGACACCAACTCATCCAGAAAGCCTCCAACCCAAAATTTGCCCTGTCTACAAGATATGTAGGGATAAAGAGAGCAGAGATTGAGGGAATGACTAACCAATGACTGGCCCAACTAACGTACCTTCACTTGGGAGAGAGCCAACCCTTGGCAGTATTAATGATGCTCTGCTATGCTTGTAGACTGGAGTCTAATATAACTGTCCTCTGAGAGGCTTCATCCAACAGCTGATGGAGACAGATGCAGAGACCACAGCCAAACATCAGGCAGGGCTCAGGGAGACTTGATGAGTAGGGGAAGAATTGAGAATCGAAGAAACAGGATTCAAGAAGACCTACAGAACCAACTGACCAGTGCCCATGGGGGCTCGCAGAGATGGAACCATCAAGCAAAAACCATGTATGGGCTGGACCTAGACCCCTCATACACATGTAACAGGTGTGAAGCTTGGTCTTCATGTGGGTCCCTCCTCCAATCGTTAGGGGACTTTGGACTTGGACTCTGTTTCTTGTCTTTGGATCGCCTGCCTTTCCCTTGCTGGGCTGCCTTGCCTGGCCTCAGTGGAGAGAGGATGCACTTATTCCTGCTGCTGCTTGGTGTCCCAGGGCAAGTTGATGGGGTAGAGGTGTCCCCATTCTCAGAGAAGGGGAGAGGAGAATGGGGAATGGGGAATGGTGGCAGGAGGGTGAGACTGGGAGGAGAGGAGGGAGGGGGCGAAAATTGGAACGTAAAGCGAATAAATAAATAAATGAAAACATATTAAACTTAAAAAAAGGGAAAAGATAGTGACAAGAAAATTTGGAGGCTAACGATATTTTAGTATTTAATATCAGTAAGCAGGTGATAGAGAGTTGATAAAGTTCCTGAACAGGTATAAAATTGAAAAAGAAAGGGGTAGAAATTAAGAATGAGAGAACCTCACATGAGGTACTATCTCCCATGAGCACCCACAGGAGGTTACACCTGATCTTTACTTCTACAGAGACCCAGAGGAGATTGAGGAGGAGCAGGCTGCTGCTGAGAGGGCTGTGACCAAGGAGGAATTCCAGGATGAATGGACCGCACCAACTCCCGAGGTCACTGCTGCCCAGCCTGAGGTGGCCGACTGCTCTGAGGATGTACAGGTGCCCTCTGTGCCCATCCAGCAGTTCCCCCATGGACTGGAGAGTGCAGCCAGCCAGTGAGGACTGGTTAGCCACTCCCAAAGCACAGACCACCAAGTGGGTTGGAGCCACCACTGAGTGGTCCTGAGCTGCTCTGCAGACACCTGAGCAAAGGGGAAAACGTGAAAGGAAAATAAAGCTCCTAAAAGCTGGAAAAATAGAGAACGAGAGAAGTGCCCAGGCAGTTAAGGACAGAGGCAGCGGTAACAGAACACAGAGAGACTTTCTCTAAGAAAAGGCTCAGAGCTAAACCCCATGGATCTTCAGACTGAAAGGGCTCTGGAAGAAAACAGCACAATGAATGGAAAATGTGACCCTTACTAATAAGAGATACAGATGATATTAAATTCTTCTGTAAGGAAGACCACATTATAAAGAATAAATAATTTTACTGGTGATAGATACAGTTTTCAAATAAAAAAGAAATATCAGCTAAAAAACAGTAGATAAATGATTTCAGAATAAGATGAGGACAGCTTTTGACCTAGAATTCAGAAAAATATTGACAGTGTGTTCAGGCCAGGAAAAAAAAAACTAAGCTATTCAAGGGGTACAAGAGAAATTGCCCTCCCATAACCTTTCTCTTAGAAGGCTACGACTGAAGGATGTATTCTGGCAAACATCAGATGAATGAGGAAGGAAGAAAGGGAAGGGATGGAAACAGTACAGAAGAAAAGGGAACTCTCCTAAGTTAGATGGCAACCGACCAAGAAACTAGTCAGTTTACTACAGGTGAATGTGAAGGGTCTGAAATAAAACAGAATTTATTTATATAGGATATGATTTTCTTAGGTTAAAAGAAGTATACAGCATAAAGTTGAGGAATAAACAAATAATACAGCATTCAAACTTGGAGATTACAAGCAACAGAAATTGACGAAACTTTGAAAATAATTATTTCTGCCAATGGACTTACATTGTGTGTGTGTGTGTGTGTGTGTGTGTGTGTGTGTGTTTCAGTGCACACAAGTACACACACTGCATACTGAAAGTCAGAGGGCAATGCTGGGTGTCTTTCTCCATCACTTTCTCCTTATTCTTGAGACACAGTCTCTTACTGAACCTAGAATTCATCAATTCAGCTAGATTCAGCTAGATTGCTTAGCCACTGAACTTTAGGGGTCCACCTATCTTAGCCTTGACCTCCATCACTGTAGTTACAGACCTGGGCTACTATATCCAACTCTTACATGGTAATTTGAACTCAGATCTTCATGCATATATGGCTGTCACTATAGTAACTGAGCCATCTATTTAGCCTCCTTTTCTCATTTTAGGTCTTGTAATGTGGAATTTAAAACTATCATTCACCTATGTTATTTTAATTAACAAAACTGAAGTAGTTAAGCAATCAATTATCAATTAATATTTTCATATCTTAGGTAGGTAGAGAGATCATTACTAGAACTTCTTTTTCAACTTAAAAATAACTAATTTGAGATTTATAGAGTAACATTCTTCTTGTCATCCCAATACTGGGAGAAACTCTGAGTCTTTGAAGTATCAAACTGTGGTAGTATCAGAAGCATTCTCTCTCTCTCTCTCTCTCTCTCTCTCTCT
>NC_034590.1:128571628-128576242 GCF_900095145.1 Mus pahari | reverse complement strand
TATATATATATATATATATATATATATATATATATATATATATATATATCCAGATGTAAGTACTTGTTAGCAGTATTTCTACCACATTATATTGTATAGTAGATCATATACATATACATTTTAGTAAAAGTGAACTGTTTTAAAATATAATGAAGTGCCTTGCTGTATCTTCTAAGTTAGAATCTCCAATATCTTAGGTATCAATTTCTGTTATCAAAACTTGAATTGTTGCCGGGTGTGGTGGTACATGCCTTTAATTCCAACACTCGGGAGGCAGAGAGGCAGGCAGATTTCTGAGTTCGACGCCAGCCTGGTCTACAGAGTGAGTTCCAGGACAGCCAGGGCTATACAAAGAAACCCTGTCTTGAAAAACTAAAAAAAAAAAAAAAAAATTGGATTGTTGGTATAGTATTTTCAACAAGAAATGTACTCCATAGGCTCAGGTATTCTCACACTTGATTCCCAGTTAGTGGCATTGTTTGGGAGAGGTTATGGAACCTATAGGAAATGCAGCCTTGCTGGAGAAAGTATGTTGTTGGGTGGATAGTCTCTGAGGATTGACTGCTTGCACTATTTCTACTTTATGCTCTGTCTCTGCTGTGAGGTCGAGACACAATTTCTTGGCTTTCTGCTCCATGCCTCCTCATCATGATGGACTCTTCCTTTTGGAATCAGAAGCCAAATAAACTTTTTTTATTAAGTTACGTCTGGTCCTATCATTTGAGAAAACTAAGTAATCACAATAAGAAAAAAGTAAATAATACAGAAGTTAGTACCAGGAGTGGGGTTGTTGATATGAAAGACTTGACCATGTTGTTGGGGGCAGGGAGGAATGTGCAAGACTTTGAATGTTTAGACTTAAAAAGGAGTTGAATGTTGCAAGCAGAGTTTAACAGGTTACTATAGTCGGAGCCTGGTAGATAGTAGTGCTGAGAGTAATGCAGACAGCAGAAGCCTGGCTTAAGGAGTTTCAAAGTGGAACTAAGACTGTGTTAGCAACTTGATTAAAGGCCATTCATGTGATATTTTGACAAAGAATCTGACTGTTTTCTGCCCATGTCCTGAAAATTTACATGAGGCTGAATTTAAAAGTAATGGATTCATTTCTTTAGTGGAGCAAATTAAAGATAATGTAACACTGCATCTGTGGAAAAGTTACTACTGATAACTCTTATGTAGGTCTACAGTGAAAATGAGCAAGTAGGGAAGGAAGAAATATAAAACATCCAGGCTAGAAAGAAAAGGAGCACTATGAAACTTAGTGTCACCACAAAGGTTTGTGCTGAGAGAGACTCTTAACTGTTAAGAATATTAACACCATTAAAGAGAAGCTGTAGGTAAGATTCAACCCAACTAAGCCTCTAACTTGTGTAAGACAGCTTGTTCTAGTTAGAGTTTTATTGCTGTAAGGAGACGCCATGACCACAGCATTTCTTATAAAGGTAAATATGTAACTGTACCTGGCTTACAGTGCAGAGGTTTAGTTCATTGTCATCATGGTGGGAAACATAATGGGAAGCATGGTGACACTGTGCAGACATGGTGCTGGAGAAATAGCTGAGAGTTCTACATCTGGATTCCCAGGCAACAGGAAGAAACTGAGACTCACCTCCTCCAACAAAGCGACACCTACTCCAACAAGGCCACACCTCCTAACAATTCTACTTCTTATGGACCTATGAGGCCATTTTCAACCAAACAACCACTGGGTTTAAGGAGCTTGCCTGCCTGCCTGCCTTATCTCTATCCCTTCTTCCCCCTGCTCCTCTTTCTGAGACAAAAATTTCATTATGTCGCCCTGGATGGAATGGAACACACTTGTAGACCAGACTGTCCTAAAAACACCTGCCTTTGCTTCACCTCTACAGTACTAGGACTAAAGCCATAAAAGTTCCCAACTTTTAAAGAGATTTTTGTTCCTAAAAAGCATATAAAAGATCTAGCCATGGTCCCAGTACTCCGGAGACAGAAGCAGGTAGATCTCTTGAGTTCAAGGTCAACCTGATCAACATAGTGAATTCCAGGACAGCCAAAGCTATATAGAAAGATCCTTCCAAAAGAAAGGGAGGAAAGGAGAGACAAAAGGAGGAAGGAAGGAAGAAAAGAAGAGACGAGAAGAGAAGAGAAGAGAAGAGAAAAGAAGAGAAAAGAAAAGAAAGGAAAGAAAAGAAAAGAAAAGAAAAGAAAAGAAAAGAAAAGAAAAGAAAAGAAAAGAAAAGAAAAGAAAAGAAAAAGAAGAAAAGAAAGGCAGGCTTACAAAAGCTGTTGCAAATGTGGTCTAAGAAGGTCAGGTTCCATCCCAAATTGGTACATAAATATTATATAAACAGAGGTGAACTTTGTGTTAAGGCACTGAAATTTAGGAGTTTGTTGTAGGAGCTACTAGTTAATATGACTTACCTTGACTATGAAGTAAATGAAAACAGATGATTTTTAAAATGCTGTGGTGAACAGGAAGGTATTACGTTCCCCAGTTTGATGTGTATATGGTAAACAAGAGACTGGAAATCTCCATGACCCCAGGCACTTCAGAAGCCATTATGGGATACAACTCATAGTTCTGAGATGATGTAGCTATACTCAAGAGAAACTCACTTGCTCTGTTAAGTAAGTAGAAATCACAGGTTTTAAGAGACTGGCTTTCTTCCTGGATAAGATGTTTCATGAAAGGACGAGGGAGTGCCCAATGCCAGGGAAGCTCTGGGCTTGCTCTGCAGGAAACTGTCAAGACAAGAAAGATGATGGCACGTTGTGCTGCTGCACACTGGGGACAGTGACCTGTCTCCACTGCACACTAGGATACTGCACTGGGGAGAGTGGCATGTCTCTACTGCCCTTGGAATCTTTTACTGTGCCCCCAAGATGAGTACATAGGGAAGGAATTTCCTGTTTTTTTCTTCCTTTATTGAAAATGACATTTCAAATCGTAATGATGGAAAAGTACCATTTTTAAAGCAGTTATCTACTGGAGGAACTTGCCTGTGATCTGTCCACAGAAGGCATGGACAGTGGCTTCAACTTTGATTGGTTCATCTGTCCCCACTGGTCCAGGTGCCAGTCTTCACAGGACCTATGGAGATGCCTTAGCTCTGTTGCTGAGTCACAGAAAAGCTTTGACCCAGAATCCCTTGCTTATTTAGAGTCCTGGCCTAGAGTTTTAAGGACCATTATAGACCCCTTAGATCAGTTATTTGAGGTCTCAGTCTTTGGGGGAATCCAACGACCCTTTCACAGGGGTCACATATCAGATATCCTGCATATCAGATGTTTACATTATGATTCGTAACACTAGGAAAATTACAGTTATGAAGTAGCAAAGAAAACAACTTTATTGTTGAAGTCACCACAACATAAGGAACTGTATTAAAGGGCCTCAGTATTAGGAAGGTTGAGAAGCACTGCCTTAAATGTTCCTCCTTCCCCAAGTCAGCAGGAATAGGAATATCTATCTAGAGGGTCTTCCAGGATAAAAATGTTTTATCCGTACCAGGAATGTTCTTAGCATAATATCCTTCCATGATTTCATAATCACATTGACATGACATCCCGTCACAGTGACCCTAGAGGTAAAAGCCGAGACTCAAAGCTTCAAGTGCTAATTGATGCCCTTCCATCTCTGCATCCTGGGCTGCTGCTTCCACTCAGGGGACATGGGCAGAGCCAGCTAAAAACAGATGCCACAAGACAAGAAAGCAGGAGGAAGACCTGGATCTGGAGGAGTCAGGATCATTTTACGGCTGAACTTCCTGGGCAAGTTCATTCAGCCTAAAGGGATTAAGAGGCATCCTGATGGCAGAAGGGACATCTGAGTTAGACCTCAGAGGAAAAATTTACCTTTCCAAGACAGCTGTTGCTTTTAATTGAAAAAAATCAGTGAAGTGCTTACAATGCATTGAGATTCATCACACTGTATGCGTGGCATGGGATATGCTTAGTGCTATTTGAAGAATATTTTTAGAGAACAGAAAGATGCACAGAAGACTATGAGACATTTCAGTCTTCACATCACATGGAAGTTCCCTAGATGGTTCTCCACTTCTCTCTAGAAGTTGCTCTGCTTCTGAAAGGGGCACTAGCATTTCTAATAGGAATCTGAACCAAGGAGCGAGCATGGGCTGGACCTATGCCCCTTGCACATATGTAGCAGATGTGCAGTTTGGTCTTCATGCAGGTTCCCCAACCACTAGAGCAGGGGCTCTCCCTGACTCTATTGCTTGCCTATGGATCCTGTTCCACTAACTGAGCCACCTTACGTGGCCTCAGTGAGAGAGGATGCACCTAATCCTGCAGTGATTTGATGGTGTGTGTGTGTGTGTGTGTGTGTGTGTGTGTGTGTGTGTTATCCAGGGTGGGGTTCCCACTTCTCAGAGGAGAAGGGTGAGGGAAAATGGAGGGAGAATCTGCATGAGGGGGTATGGGGAGAGAGGGGAGACTAATATTGGGATGTGAAGCAAATACATAAGAAAAAAGGAAGGAAGGAAAGGAAAGAAGAAAAGAAAAAGAGAAAGAAAGAAAGAAAGAAAGAAAGAAAGAAAGAAAGAAAGAAAGAAAGAAAGAAAGAAAGAAAGAAAGAAAGAAAGAAAGAAAGAAAGGCAGGCAGGCAGGCTCTGGAGT
>NC_034590.1:128543863-128571327 GCF_900095145.1 Mus pahari | reverse complement strand
CCCACCCACTCCCACTTCTTGGCCCTGGCGTTCCCCTGTACTGAGACATATAAAGTTTGCAAGACCAAGGGGCCTCTCTGCCCAATGATGGCCGACTAGGCCATCTTCTGCTGCCTATGCAGCTAGAGCCACGAGAGCAGTGGAAGTGCAGGCTACATGGACGACAACGCTTACTGGTTTCACCTCTAGTTCCAGATTGTTTCAGAGAACTCAGAACCAAGAAGAACCAGGCATGGTCTACTCTCTACAGCCATCCATAGCAAACCCACTTAGGCATGAATTCTACTCCTGCTGGGTAGACCACACTGGACCAGTAATTTCAAACCAAGCTCCCCAGCTCCCAATAGTGTAGCTATGGTAAAGGAATTGAACCTCACTGAGACTTTTTTGACCTACAAACTAAAAGCACCACCTCCTGAGCTGTGAGGTGACCTGGGTGGGGTGCATGTCCCTACCTTATGACTTCCTGACACCACGGACTCGTTCACCTCTGATAATTGCTGCGCAGCTGTGAAATGTTCCACTGACATATTTCCTTCTCCATGAACTGAGAGATTCTTTTAAAACCAACACATATTACACATGCATAGTCATTCATCATTTCTGCGTTGGAAAATGTCAGACTCTTCTGCTCCATATAAATATATAGCAGGTATTTGTCATAGCCATACTGCTGTACTGTATGACACTAAAAACTCATTCTTACCATGCAATTGCAATTTAGCACGACATATCTAACCTCCCCAATCCCCAACCTGTGCTGCCTCCAATGACTGAGGGTCTACAATCCACTTCTGTAAAATTAACTTTTAATATATGCCTTTCTGTGCCTGCCTTATTTCACTTAACACAATACCTTTGTGAACTGTCACCTTTTTGAGGATAAGGGCATTACACCTGTTACATAAAAATGTTCTAGGAACTTTTCATGGAAAAGTTTATTGAAAACAAACAGATTTACGATATAACACATTATACTCAGGCATTTTATGACATTTAAAACCCAGAGACAAGTGTCATATAACTTTATTTGCCCACACAAATTAGTACAAATGGTGTTGGCAGTCAGTGTCACCAGCTTAGAGCAATGCTTCCTTCCATTGCTGTACCCGTAAATGTGTCTTTGATGGTAACCGAGTCCCTCAAGACAATGAAGTCAGCCATCTGGAGTCAAAGTCAAACATACTATTTACATTTCACTGCAAACGATTTGACCTCTTTGCTTCTAGTTTCTCATCTGTAAAGTAGATGAGACCAAGCTGCACCTGGGCAACCCTCGATTCCTAGGTTAACAACACCTTGAACAAGCCTAGGCCCACGGCAGATACTCAGACTGTATGTACAATGCAGTTATTGAGGGGGAAATAGATGTAGAAACCACCCTCTAGGTTTACAGTAGACACTCTGTGTCTGAATAAGGCTCAGTGTAATCGAGAGCACCTTTAAAATAACAAGTTTGATTCATATCCCATGGCTGGAGGAAGGCCAATGTATTAGTCAGTTTATGGTTTCCCACACCGTGACTTAGAACCACTGATGGGTTATTATGGCTTAAATGTGGAAAGTCCCCATCATGAGCCTTCATGATGTATTGAACATTTGGTCCCTCACTAGTGGTGCTGTTGGAGAGAGACTGTAGACCTTGGGAGGTAGAGCTTAGCTGGCAGGCACAGGTCATGGAGTGACAGTCTCTGTGTCCTGAGTCACCAAGATGTGAAGATGTCATGCTGCGAGGCCACCCAGCTCTACCTGACAAGCCTTCCCTGCCATGCTGAGCCACACATTCTGAACTGGGGGTCCTGTAAACCCCTCTCCTGTGAAATGCCACTGCTGGGCGTTTAGTCACAATAATGACAGAAGGAAATAAGGCATGGGCTTCTCTGCCCTTCCATACTCTGAGGAAAACAGGACGAAAGCCAAGGGCTCCAGGGAGTAGGCTTTTGTGTTTCCTCACGTCTCTATTCTAGAAGGTCCCAGAGCACAGTGTTCTGCAAAATCCACAGACTGTTGGAGAATGCCAGCAGCCAGAGGGGATAAGAAGAGCTCCAATTCTGGCACAATGTAAGTGCAAGCATGCTACAGATCAGGGAAATGATAGGGAAAGGGCACATGGTCAGGGATCCCCCAAACATACCGAAGCCTAAAATATGGGACAGATTAAGTTAGCTGTTAGCTCTGATACTTGTTAACACCTCACTTAAAGCACTGGCTTTCTAAATAGTGTTTGTATTATTTTTTTGTTTCAAAAGCACATTTCATTTTTCATGATTACAATGGTTCATTACAACATTCATAGATTATTAAACAAAAATCCCAGTCTCCGCTATAGGATACCTGACTTTATTCTGCTCGGGGTAGGAAAGCCCAAGCGATTCCTTAAAACAATACAGGCTACTGCCATCGACCTTGGTTGCTGGCCAGAACTTGATGGTAAGACCATATTGCTGTAAGATGCTATATTCTTTG
The DNA here is from genome assembly GCF_900095145.1 of Mus pahari. Taxonomy (NCBI): domain Eukaryota; kingdom Metazoa; phylum Chordata; class Mammalia; order Rodentia; family Muridae; genus Mus; species Mus pahari. The sequence continues at coordinate 128,568,861 of NC_034590.1, read as the reverse complement.
GTCTCAGACATGGAAAAATCAAGCTGGTATTGATCGGGAAATTTCCTTCCTGATCACTACCTTCCATACTGCCAGAAGGTACCATGCTTATTACTGTCTAAGAAAAGCCATCAACAGTCTCAGCCAGCTGTGAATCTCCAGCTGTGAGCTACAGGAACAACTGGCCTGGCAACACACACGTTCTGTTGTTATAGTAACATAAATGTTACGGAGATAACCAATGACTTTCGGATTAGATTTAAGGCTTCCTTCACAAGAGAAACTTGTATCTGCCTGGTACTACAAGCCTGGCTAGTAACCCGAAGACATGGAAAATCAGAAACCCTAGAGGAGAACCTATTAAAATTATTATGCTAAATGGACATAATATCAAACTGCCTTCTAAACACTTATCTTCATATCCAAAGATCAGCTCAACTCTGAGACCTCATCGGAGAAGCTTTGTTCTTTGCCGTGGGCAACAGTTAACACAGAAACTCGCCGATGAAAGAAGAGTGGCAGGATGCTGGTAAGAGCTACTGGTTGGGGAGGATGGCTGCAATCAATGTCTCCTGGATTTGGCAGGGCTACCGGACTCATGATTTGGGGACAGCTGTGGGTACCTGTACAAGACCTGCACAGGATCAATCCAGCCAACATTCCAGCCTGTATGGGAGAGAGTCACATGAAACCCTACACTTTGCTGAGAAGTTACTGGCAGTTGATGGGCACTGGGGAAGGGAGAATCGTCTTTTTCAAGGGTGTGGCTCCTGGTAGGCTGCCTACTCTCCAGTGAATGGCCCCGCATCTGTACTTATATGAACACCAATTAGACTTGATGGATTTTTTTTTTTTAATGCAATAAAGGAGATGTGTTAGGGAGGGTCTAGAATGAATTAAAAGGGAATAGTGGGGAAACTATGATATAAACATATTGTATCCACGTATGAAATTCATGAAAATGTTTTTGAATGTATGAATATTTACAATAAGAGTAAAGAAAACAGATACTCAAGAATACAGTAAAAACCACACCTGATGGAAAGAGCGATTTTCAGTTAACATGGACATTGCAGTATTATGCTATATGACAATCTTCTGCTGCTCCAGTGGGCTGACTCTGCCCACTAGAGGGGATCTGTGGGGCCAGCTTGCTACCCCAAGGGGCTCCTTAATTCCTGCTGGACTTCCAACCACTGCCCTCTCCAGCTGCATCTAAAGTGCACAAGACAGTAGGAAGGCTCTAGGACCTCATGAAAGGGAGTCCTTGGAGCCTGTGGTCTCTTCTAGTCTTTCTTATGTAGTCCTTCTGCCTTTCACGGCTTGTATAGCTTTGTATTGTGCACACTGTCTACAGTGTGGAGCTGCACTTAGCTGAAGAAATGGGAGAACTATATATATAGATAGTCCATCTTACTGGAAGTGTAAGCCCCATTTTCTCTTTAGTGATTAAGTATAGTACGTCCTGTTCTAGAGGTCAGTCTTGGGTTGGTCACCGTATCCCATCAAGTTGTGATAAAGAGCAGCCTCATACGTGATCCTCAAGGTGACTTAAGAAGAGGCAAAGATGTAGATGGTAAAGAACATAAACTGGAGACAAAAGCACCTCCATGGTGAACAAAGTAGGAACATGAAAAATTATTATTTCAAAAGCTAACTTAGTAGCCAATAGGAAGTGCCAAAAGTGACCTTAGGAAATGCTCAATGCTAGTTCCCCTGCCTCCCCCCACCCCCTGTTCTTCTTCCGGGGGGCTATTTGCTTACATTGATTTCTAAAAATGCTTTGTAGAATACAATAATATCCGACTGGCTGAGTCAGGGCATAGGGACATCGCTCCCACACAGGCCACAGAGCCAGGATTCCAACGCAGACATTGGCAGATGGGCTGTGCATCAAAGCAAATATGCATGCTGACCTCTTGCAAGATCCTATCACCCCTCTACCTGTCTTGCCTGGGAATAGCCATTGAACCGGCCTCATCACCCACTCTTGTTAAGTTTCCAGCAGAATACTGAGAATTTAAACAATTCCCAGCTTGTGTAATGAGTAATGGAAACAAATCTTTTTCACCACCTTCCATCAGAAATGCTTTTCACGGTCTCTAATAAACACTGTCACTTTTTGAAGCCTTAAATATCTGACCGTCTGCTGCAGACTACACAAACGCCATCTTTGCTGTGTGGGACCCGCTCTTTAGGAGAATCTGCTTTTTGTAAAATTTCAGCCTGCTTGGCTGTCTCACAAGACCACATAGAGTGTTCTTCCAACAGCCTTTGGAATTGCCTGAAGAGGCAGGAGCTCCCCAAAGCCTCATCACCAAGTTTTCAGCCTATTCCTAACCAAGAAAAAGAACAAAATGTATGCCCCCCAAAGGAAATACTGCTGCCACCACAGAATAAAACAATATACCACAAACCCACACTCATTTCAGTTCCCCTGCTGGAGGAGGCTGTAGACTCTGAGCTATGGAGTTCTGGAATAAAAGATTCGTCAGGCTCAGTCAACACTTCCTGACCATTCATGCTCTCTGATGTCTGAGAAGATGTAGGTTTAGAGATGTATGTTGAAAGAAGAAGGTCTCGGGGACCCTCTCCCTGATGTAAGCCAAACTCCTAATACAGCATCAATACATACTGCACACCTGCTTTGTTGGGAAGTCCAGCCCAGGATGTGGTTTAGTGAGCAGCCTATATGTGAAGGCGTAAACAGGCATTTCCAGATGGGGAAATTTTTTTAACTTGGTACTTGAATCAGACACTATTTCAATGTTTATATTTGTTTTTAAAAATCTCTTTAAATAAACTTGGCAGAGCCTCTTTGAATAACATCATGAGTCATCTAGTTATATATTACCCCCAAACTAAGCCAAATCTTAGTGGCCTTTCTCCTGGCCTAAATACAGTTTGCACAGCTCTCAGACTAGGGCTCCTAGAGGCCTAGTGTAAATCACTAAGTCTCGGCAGCCAGCTCTCAGGAATTTTAAAGGCAGGATAAATCATAATTCATTCCTGCATTGTGATAACACAAAGCTATGTCTGAATTAAAAATAAAATTTAAAAATGGATAAATGGATGGGTGTGAATGAACCAATGAAGAAGTTACAAATTTTGAGTCACACACCCAGAAACCTTCAGATCTGAAAGAGGCATGGGACATAAGCCAATATGTGGTTTCCCAATAGAGAAAGAACTACAGGAAGAGAAAGGACCACCATTTCTGCCTTATTTATTTTGGTACGGGACTTGGAAATACATCATTCTACAAAATACATCTTTACTACCAAAACAATCCCCTTCTTTTAGCTAAATGAGAGGTCCAGAGTAACAAATACATTTTCCTTTGTTTGTTTGTTTGTTTGTAAAAAATCTTTTAGGATTTTTTTACTTCATTTGTGTATGTTTGTTGCGGTGGGTGGTGGTATGCATTTGAGTGCTGTGCTTGCAGAGGCCAGCAGAGGGCACCAGGTCCCTCAGAATGAGCGTTATAGGCAGGTGTGCACTTCATGGGGGTGATAGGAGCTAAACTACAGTCCTAGGGAGGAGTCGTTTGTGTTCTTAACCAATGAGCCATCTCTTTGACTTATTTTTCCCTTCTTTATGTGAAATAGGTTAGACCAACTACCTTATCCAAGTATAATGAGAGTCAGTTGTAAAGGTTAAAATGTTTAAGTAAGTCATTTAAAAATATAAAAAGAATTAAAGGGAGTTTATTTTAATAAAAATATTTAACCAATGGATCAAAAAGATAATTTCCAAAGACAATCAATGTAAAAATTATTCATGTATGTGTTATCTTTCTTGTTTATATTGTCTGTGAAATGCAGTTTATGTTTTATACTTTATTTAACATACCCAGTTTCAGACTAGGAGTCTTCCTGGGACTCAATAGCTCCATGGAGCTGGTAGGCAATGGGCTGGACAGCAAAGGGCAGAAACGAAGCTAAAGCTTATCATGGCAGATCCCTTCTCTCGGGCTGTCGCTTGTCTTTCGTCCTCCCCAATACTCCTTTTCACCTATCCTAACATCACAGCACTTAGAGAAATGTCACCCTCATAAGTCACATGCCATCCTGTTCTGAATCTTAGACAACACATTCTAAATGAAAAGACAAGACTTAGGCGTATTCCCACTTCTCAGTTGTAGAATGAATGGAGACATATGACCACCAAGTTTTCAGCTGTAACTACAACCCGAGTCTTTAAAAGCACCTCTGCACACCATGGCGGTGGCTTCCATCTCACTTTACCCTTGGAAATCATGACACAGTGCTTCGTAGCAGGGAAGAGAGAACCCACTGAAGACACAAGGAGAAAGCCTGTTGCTTACACTACTCCGAGGTCCCAATGGCTCGCTGGGGTGAGAGAGAGGTTAGGTCTCAAAAGGAAGTTATTTCCACAACTTGAAAGAGATTTTTGGTCCTCTGCCAAAGGCAGGAGAACCTTTTTAAAAAAATAAATCAATTCCTCATTTCCAAAGAACGACCATGTAGAGCATGTATGCTGCATCAAATGCCGTGACTGAGAAATGTCACCGTCAGAGCCAAGAACACCCGAGTCCCGCCCCCACACCCCCTAGAACCTTACTGGGATTCATAAAAAACAGCTGTCTCTCCTGGTTTTCACCGAGTCTGACTGTACACACTGTCTCTTGCTTTAGGAAACAAAGCATTACTCCAGCAATTAAAAATGATATTCTGCCTTTCTTGATCTTTAAAGACAGGTTTTTGTTCGTTTGTTGTTGTTGGTTTGGTTTGGTTTGTTGTCCTATGTTTTGTCTCTCCCTCGGGCTCCTTACTCTTATTTGGTGAGTTTAGTCATGTGAACGTCTCAGATGCTGGCAACTCTCTGCCTCCTCTCTGATCTTTTGCTCTGCTCTTCTCGTATCTTCCCTGACAATACCATTGCCTCCATTCACACTGAAGAGAGAGGAAAATGTAACTGGAATGTATGTACATTTAGCACTGCTAAGAATCAGGAAACATGGTGTTTATTCTCTTTATTTTAAAGTAGTTTGTGACGGTGGAGGCGATAAATCTGACATTGTCTTGCTTGCTTAGTGAAGGTCTTGTGACCCATGGGAGAGATAAGTATGGTCTGAGACAAAGCCAGGTGGGAAAATTAGTTCAATAAAAAACACCTGCGATGCATACATGAGTTTTTGTGTGCATGCATGCATTACGTATGTGTTGTTGCATACATGCCTGCATGTTTATGACTTCGTACCTCTACCTACAGTAAAGGGAAGTTCATTTAGACGTTAATTCTGACGTGCCCTCTGTAGAAGGAACCAAGTCTGTGTTCATGGCAGGGTGAAGGAGCAGCAAAATGGCCCGGAACAGCCAGCCTGTGCCAAAAATCATGAAAGCATTTAAAGAATAGTAAGAGACATATGAAGAGTTTGACAGGGCTTCAACTGGCTAATGCCCACTGGCAAAGGAATAACCAGATGGGAGAGTGTGAGCTCAGTAAGTGGTTGCCTTTCAAGCAACAGGACCTGAGTTCTAACCCCAGATGATGTTTTTAAAACAAACAAACAAAGGAGACAGGTGTGGTGGAAGATGCTTTGTCATCCTTGTATTGGAGACCTGGAGGGAGGCCGATTCCTGATGCACCAACAGCTTACTCTAATTTGTTATTTATAGAGGAGGGATGAAAGGAGAGGAAGAGAAAGAAGGAGAGGGAGGGGAAGAGGGGGAGGAAGAGGAGGAGAAGAAAAGGAGAGAGAGAGAGAGAGAGAGAGAGAGAGAGAGAGAGAGAGAGAGAGAGAGAGAGATTGGCTTTTTCCATTGCTGAGATAAAATACCTGGCAAGAATCAGCTTAGGAGAGAAAGAGCTGGCAGGCTTTGGCCTGCTGTGCCTGGGTACAGTCCATCATGGTGGGGAGGCATGGTGTGAGGAGCCTGAAGCAACTGGTCCCACATCAGACGACAAGAAGCAGAGAGCAATGAATTCTGGTGCTCAGCTCCTCTCCTCCTTTTTATTTGTCCTGAAGTTAGGGCGGGTCTTTCTACACCTATTAATATAGTCTAGATGATTCTTTACAGCCATGCCCAGACCCTAGCCTCATCTAGATAGTCTCACGCAGGGGGTTATCTCCTGAGTCTAGAGCTGGTAAAATTGACTATCAATTATTAACCATCCACCACAAGTGTACCCCTTTTAACTTAACACCAAAACACTTTTAATCCATAAGCTTCTACTCATTGACTTCTAGGCTCATGGCCATCTATTAATGCAAAATACAGTCAGGCCAGCTTCAGAGCTCCCATAGTTTTTTAACTTTAATGTCCTTTAAATGCCCTTGAGTGCATATGTCATCTGAGACTGGAAGCAATCACTTAAATCTGAGTGCCTACAAGAAACAAACAAACCAACAGAACCATATTCTTCTAACACACACTGGCACAGACTAAGCATCCCCTCTCCAAAGGAAGAGATGGAGGCATAACAAGGAATGATCAGTTTACAAGAGCAGACCACAGCGTGGAAGGCAGCACACCATGCAGCTCCGTGTCTAGCTTCTAGAGCTCATGATAAAATCCTTTTGGCTCTGAGGGCTTGGGTAGCCCCAGCTCTCCAGCTCTCCGGCCTATCGAGACTCTTGAGTTGGCTCCATTCTGTGCCTTCAGTTTTCTTCAGCAGATGCCTCATGGTCCCAGCATCTTTAACATCCTCAAGTCTTCTTTGCAATATGGGCTTCATCTTCATAAGTTCATGCAGTAGTCTCTCACAGTGTCCGTGCAGAAAGTCTAACCGTGCCACACACTGACTGACCTCAGCAGCTCTCTAAAACCATGCAACAAGACTCAGCGACATGTTTCACTTACATCTTTCATGCCTGGGAAACCAGAGCTGTGTGGATAACGTTGCTAACCTCTGCTGCTTGGACCCGACCAGTAACAATCTCTGAACACCTTGGTGGCTAAACTACAAATTCACTTCCCTAAGAATTCCTTGGGAATAGGAAGTCCTTTCTGTGGTATTATCACTTTGGGCTTTCTTGTTTTTACCTAAGTTTAGATTTTTTTAACAGTGGGAGCTGTGTACAGATCTCACCTTCAGGAAACCTTTCCTATTGTTCCAAACATGAGGCTTCTCCTTAACAGTTGCTGATGCTCTGTCTCCACTCTTCTTTATGCAATGTAGACCCAGAGAAGAACTCTGGAAAGTAGCCATGCCACAGCTTGAATTATATATATAATTATAATTTGAATATATATTCAAAACAATTATATATTGTTTTGAAATTTCTTTCACCAAAGAAATTATTACTCTTAAACTCCAACTCACTAAAGTTTGCAGGACTTGGGCAGATTAAATACAGTCAGATTCTTCACAATAAGAGCAAGCAAAAAGATTTCGGCCTAGTCCTTAACAGAGTGTTTTCTTCTGAAACATCACGGACCATGTCTCTGTGGTCTGTTTCTTTTGACATTCTGGGCTCCTAAACGCCACTTGATTAGTCCATTCTGCTCTCCTTAACAGGATCTGGGGCTTCTATAGCCTGATGTTTCCAAGTTCTTCTACACTCCTCCCATAAAATAGTTTCAAAAGCAAAGAGGCCATATAGTCAGGCTCATCATAGGAGCAACCCCAAACCTTGTACACATTTTCTTCTAGCTTAGTTATGCTACTTGTTGCTATGGTAAAACACTTGGCAGGAATCAGCTTAAGAGAGGAAAGGTTGACTTTGGTCCACAGTACAGTCCACCACAGTGGGGAGCCACGATGTCAGGGGCCTGAGGTCATATTGCATCAGCAGTGACTGATGACAGCTGCTGCTCAGTTCACTTGCTCCTGTTTGCTTCTCCAGCTCTTTGGACAGGCCTTCCAACCTCAGTTAATTAACTGAAATCTAAATGATCACACATGAATGTGTCCAACTTAGTCTAGATAGATGGTTCCCCATCCTCCTAATGCTGCAACCCTTTAATACAGTCCCTCATGCTGTGATGACCCTCAGCCATAAAACTATTTTTGCTGCTACTTCATTACTGTAATTTTTCTACCGTTACGAATTGTAACATAAATATCTGTGTTTTCTGATGCTCTTAGTCATTCCTGTGAAAGTGTCATTTAACACTCAAAGAGGTCACTACCCAGGGGTTGAGAAGTCCTTTACTCTGTGTAGTCCTGGCTGTCTGGAACTCACTCTGAGGATGACCTTGAACTCAGAGATCCACCTGCCTCTGTCTCCCAAGTGCTAGAATTAAAGGCATATACCACCACTGGCCTGAATGCCCAAAACTAAGGAGGTGGGAAACAGAAAAGTTCAAGGTTGTCCCTAGTTATACAGGAAGTCTGGGGCCAGGCTGGTATCCATGAGATAAGACAAACAACAAACACATTAATCACTATACCACAAATAACATATGAGGTTTCTCACACACAGTTTTCCTGTAAACGTTGAACCCTAACTAAGAGGGTGCCATTTATGATCATGAGTTCCTGCAATACAAATGACCAGAATGCCTCAAAAATGCCTGCACCCCTAGAGACAGAAAGAAAAAGAGTAAGCACAAATGTTACGCAAACTTCATATGCCCCATACAGGGGAATGCCAGGACCAAGAAGTGGGAATGAGTGGGCAGGGGAGCAGGGTGGGGGGAGGGTATAGGGGACATTCGGGACAGCATTTGAAATGTAAATGAAGAAAATATCTAATAAAATAATTAAAAAAAGAAAAAACAAAACAAAAAAACATTTACAGGAAAATAAGTAGAAATCACACTGAAATGCTTGCAGAATGTTTGCTTGGTTACTAGATAGAGGGAAAAAAAAACACATGGTGCTTTTTGACTGTTCAGTTGTCTTAGTTAGGGTTTTATTTATTGCTTTTAACAGACACCATGACCAAGGCAACTGTTATAAGGGCATTTCATTGGGTCTGGCTTACAGATTCAGAGGTCAGTCCATTATCATGTCAGCGTCCAAGTAGGCATGGTGTAGAAGGAGCTGGAAGTTCTCCATTAGGAGAACATTCCAAACAGGAGCTAGGATGAAGGTCTTAAAGCCCACACCCACAGTGACACACCTATTCCAACGAGGCTACACCTCTTAATAGTGCTACTCCCTAGGCCAAGCATATACAAACCATCACATTACACTCCTTGGACTCCATAGGCTTGTGGACACACGAGTCTATGGGGGCTATACCTAGTCACAGCATAATAAAAAAGTACATTTAGTCCAATTCCAAAGTCCTCATAGTCTATAGCAGTCTCAAACATGGTAAACGTCCAAAGATCAAAATCTCTTCTGGGATTCATCCAATCACTTAACTGTAATCCCTAAAGAAAGACAAGAAACCAGCGGGGCAAACTCTAAACATTCCATTTCTATGGCTGATGTCAAAGCAGTTTTCAGATCTCCAACTCTTTTTTCATCTTTGTTAACCGCAACAAATTTCTTCCTCCTGACCTGGTTCCACTCCCTGTTAGCAGCTTTTCTCACCAGATAACCCACGGCTCTGGCATCCCAAACATCTTGGGGTTTCCAAGAAACTTCAATGTTACAGCTTTTTGTTTCAGTGTCTGGGATCCACACATGATCTTCTGGGCTCCTCCAAAGGGCTGGCATCACTTCTCCAGCTCTGTCCTCTGTAGCTCTCTAAGTTCAGATTGATGTACTTCACTGCTGCTCCTGTTCTTGGTGATCATCCCATGGTACTGGCATCTCCAATACACTGGGGTCTTCTGCTACAACTAGGCATCACCAATAACCCTTCGCAGGCTCTCTTCATGGTGCTAAGCCTCAACTTCTTTGCATGACTCCTTCAGTCCTGGGCCATCAACTGTTCCTGAGGTTGTAGCTTCACCAATGGCCTTCCATGGCTTCTCACAGTGCCAAACCTCAGCTGTTCTCCAAAACCCCCTTATACCTTCAAAACCAGTACCACCTGGGTGATTCTTACACATAACCAAGTGCAGCTGCAGCACAAAGTACAACCTTGGCTATCTCTGGAACACAGTTTCTTGATGCTCTCAGGAAACACTTCTCAGATTTCACCCCAGTGATGCTGGTCTCTTCTTAATCACCAGTAGCTAAGTAGCCTCAATTGTCCCACTGCTATCCTATTGCCACATAATAATCAAAACACTAAGTGTACAGAACAAAGAAAGAATATAAAAAGCCACAAGTGAGTGGCTAGAGAGATGGCTCAGCAGATAAAAGCACTGACTGTTCTTCCAGAGATCCTAGTTCAATTCTGAGTAACCACATGGTGGCATACAAACATCTGCAATGGGATCTATGCCTTCTTCTGGTGTGTCTTGAGATAGCTACAGTGTACTCATATACATAAAAATGAATAAATAAGTCTTAAAGAAAAGAAAGAAAAATCTGCTAGGGGAAAAAAAGCCAAGTAAAATAAATATAAAGGCAGACTTATCAGAATTATACCAGACTTCTCATCGGAGACTTTAAAAGCCAAAAGGGTCTGGACAGATGTCTTGCAATCTCTGAGAGATGACAGATACCAGTCCAGACTACTATACTCAACAAAACATTAAATCACCATAGATGGAGAAACTAAGATATTCCATGAAAAAAAAAACAAATTCAAACAATACCTTTCCCCAAATCCAGCACTACAGAGGATACTAGAAGGAAAACTCCTACCCAAGGAGGTTAACCACACCCAAGAAAACACAGAAAATGAATAACCCCACACCAGCAAAATCAAAAGAAAGGAAACACACACACACACACACACACACACACACACACCACTACCACCACCATCACCATGAAAATAACATGATTAACAATCATTGGTGATTAATATCTCTGGACATCAATGGACTCTATTCCCCAATTTAAAAAAAAAAACAGACTAACACAATGGGTGTGAAGACATCCATCATTCTGCTACATACAAAATACACATCTCAACAACTAAGATAGACATTCTGTCAGAAGAAAGGGCTGAACAAAGATGCAAATTATAGAGACTCAGATTTCTTCTTACTCCAGTCAGAACGGCTAAGATAAGAACCCAAATGACAGCTCATGCTGGTGAGACTGTACAGCAAGGGGAACACTCCTCCATTGCTGGTAGGAGTTTAAACTTGTATAACAACTTTGGAAATCAATCTGGTGGTTTCTCAGAAAATTGGAAATAGTTCTACCTCAAGTCCAGCTATACCACTCCTAGGCATATATGCAAAACATCCTCCACCATCCCACAAAGACACCTGCTCAACCATGTTCATAGTAGCTTTATTCATAATAGCCAGAAACTGGAAACAACCTAGATGTCCCTCAATTGAAGAATGAATAAAGGAAGTACAATACATTACACAATGGAATATTACTCAGTTATTAAAAACAATGACATCCTGAAATTTGTAGGCAAATGGATAAAACTAGTAAAGATCATCCTGAGTGAGGTAACCCAGTCACAGAAAGAAAAACATGGTATGTACTCACTTGTAAGTGGATATTAGCCATGAAGTACAGGAAAATCATGCTACAATCCACAGACCCAAGGAAGCTAACAAGAAGGACCTAAGGGAGGATGATGCTTGAATCCCAGCGAGAAGAGGGAATAAAATTAACATTAGGGGAGTAGGATGGCTCAAGTGTGGGGAGGGTGGCAGGAAAGAGAACTGGGAAAGAGAATTGGAATCAGTGTGGGGAGGGGTATCTCTGGGACAAGTTAGACATCTAAAACAATGGAGACTCCTAGGAATCTATGAGGGTGACCTTAGCTACGACTCCTAGCAATAGGGGATATGGAACATAAAAGGTCACCTCCTATGACCAGGCAAGACTTCCAGTGGAGGGACGGGTATACCATTTTTCCTGCCTATAAGAGGTGCAGGGATAAAGAAGGAGCAGAAAGTGAGGGAATGGCTAACTAATGACTAGTCTAGCTTGAGTCCAATGCTATGAGAGAGAACCTATCCCTGACACTATCAATAATATCCTGCTGACAGGAGCCTAGCAGAACTGTCATCTGAGTGGCTTTACCTGTGAGGAGCAGGTTTGGCCGCGGCCCCAAGATGGCACCCAGGACTGCCGCCAAGTCTAACGGCTAACAACTGACTTCCTCATATCCCTCAAGATAGCCACATCCATTAAACTGCACTGCACAGATGCACCACGACGAAAGATCAGATGATGTGATGAATGTAGTCCTGTGCCAATGAACTGTGCCTACGTGGAATAGGGTGATGGGGAGTGGACTAGAGGGTATAAAAGGGGATGGCCGAGAGAGGTCGGGGAATCTTTTTACTGCACATAGTTATGTACCTGAATAAACTGCTTTGAGAAGGACATCGGTTTTGTCGCTTCTTTTCTGCTGGTCGGAGATGGTAGTTACACTTACCCATCAGCTGATGGAAACAGATGCAGAGACAAACATTAAGCAGAGTTCAGGGAATCTTGTAGAAGAGGGGTGGGTGTGGGGAGGATTGAAAGAGCCAGAGAGATCAAGGACACCATAAGAAACCCTATAGAGTCAACCAACCTGGGCCCTAAGGTCTCACAGAGATTGAACCACTAACCAGAGAGCACGCCTGGGATGCACGTAGGCCCCTACACACATGTAACTGATGCACAGCTTGGTCCTCATGTGGGACCTCTAATAGCAGAAGCAGGGGTTGTCTCAAACTCTGTTGCCTGCCTCTGGATCCCTTCCCCTAACAGAATGGCTTTGTCTAGCCTCACTAGAAGATGTGCCCAGTCCTATTACAACTGATTTGCCAAGGCAGCTTGATACCCACGGGAGGTCTCGCCTTCTCTGAAGGGGTGGGGGTGGGGTGAGGTTAGAGAGGGAGGAGCTGGGAGGGAGGAGGGAAGGAAAGCTCAGACTGGGATGTAAAGTAATAAATTAATTAATGAAAAGAATTAAAAGAGCTGAGAGGAAAAAATAATTGAAAAAAAAAAAGAAAATTTCACTCCCTTAGAGAAAACATGAACTAAAAACATTTTTTAAAGATGTGTCTTCCATGTCTCTAGAATGATATTCCGCTCTAGCAAGCTCAAATGTCTACCTAAGTAAGGTCTTGCTACTTGAAGACTCCTGAGAGTGCAAACATAGCACATTACAGGACGCTGCTGCATGCGCCTCCTCACCTGCCCAGGACACACCCCCAAGCCCTTCAGCCCTTAGCTGTCATAATCATGCACAGAGCTGGCTTGATCTAGCAGACACTTCAATCCTTTTCACTTTTACAGGGCCACCCAGGCGCCATTTCCCTGTCAAACACCTACACTCTTCAGTTTCACACTTGAAAATGTTCAGAAAAAGTATGTACTCAATATGAAACAGAACCTTTTCTGGTCATCATTCTTTAAGCAGTACAGTCTAAATTATGTCGAGAGCGTTTCTGTCATATTGGGTAAGCTATCTAGAGAGGATTTAGAGTACTATGGAAAATGCATGCCTGCTGTATGCAGGCTACTGCATTTACACACGACACTTGGGCATCTGTGGATTTTACTTTCTGTAGTGGGGGAGTTCTGATTTCTTTAGAGAACTTTAGATGTAAGTACTTGATTTCTGCATTAAACCAAATCTTTAGACAATCTTAAATAGATGAGCTAGAACACAGTACTAATATCCCATGTCCTTCTGTGCCACGGCACAGTGTCCTCAGACCTGTCCCGCAAAGTCAGCTTTGGTTCACAATCAGTGGCTCTTGGGCATCTCACCAAGGAGTAAACCTCCATCCGTGATCCAAGATACTCCTGGGACAGCCCAAAGGACAGAGATGGAATGTTCTCCTTGGTCCTTTCTATATCAGGCTCAGAGGTTATAATTAGCAGTTCTGTGGGGAATGAGGCTGAGAGCAAGCATAGAGAGGAGAGAGAGGCCATAATGGCTAGGGATGTTCCAGACATCCAAGAAGATCTGTAAGTGATGAAGCCGAGACCTTGGTAGTGGTGGAAGGTAGTGGGTAGTGGGTGGTGTATGTGTATGTTGTAGAGGGGGTGATCTTACAACCCACTAAGCTAAGGGAGTGCCAGATTCTTGTCATATTAGCAAGATTTCTCAGGGTTGGAGTGATCTACCCCTCAGTTAAGAGCACTGTCTGCTCTTCCAGAGGATCCAGATTTGATTCCTAGCACCCACATGGCAGTTCACAACTGACTGTAATTCCAGTTCGAGGAGATCTACCACCTCCTTCTGGCCTCTTTGGGTACTACAGTCACATGGTGCACAGAGATCCATACAGGCAAAATAACCAATCACACAAAGTAAAAAATACAGGGAACAAATACCCTTAAAAGATTTCTTGGAAAACTTGAAATACAGCTCCAAGACAGGGTACCAGACATAGTTTTTTCTCATCTCAAAAAGTTATTTTTTTTTTAAGCAAGAAGAAATAGAGGATAAAAGAACCTTCATAAGATGATCCTAATCTTATGAATTCTGATTCTTCTCATTGTACTATTCTCTAATTCTAAGATGGAATTTCTACTTCCTAAATAGGAAAAGTTCAGACCACCAGCTCCAGCAGCTTTGTTTATAAGCAAGGAAGCAAGATTAGAGAGAGACAGTAACATGGACAAATTAGCCAACCTCATAGCCACGAAAAGGCACAATCATGATTCCCAGTGTGCTCTCTGAGCAGGCTTCAGGGGGATCAGCCAATACGGAACGACCTTCCCCATGCAGGGCCATTTGCTGGCCCTTGTGATTTACAGGCTCTGGGATGATGGGACACCCTGATTAGAACATCCAAACTTGAGGCCACTGCCGAAGCACGAAAGGGATTTTAGCCGCTTACATTTTAAGCTGATGATGATTATGTTAAACTTATGAGGTAAAATTTACTTTGCATTTTCGATACACAAGAAAGCGGTAACGTAAAGGGATTTGTGCCATGCTGCTGAGATAAACTTAATTCACATTTTTAGAAGAAAGTTGAATATCATTGAAAATCAACGGTGAGATTATCCTTCTTACTCTGTCAGGCACTCTCTCCAAAGCTCATGGTTTTGACAATTACTCATTCTTTCATGAAAAAGTAATACAGAAGTAGTTGCTTTCATGCTAGGACAGAACCTAGGGCCTTGAGCATCCTGGTCAGGTGTTTCACACCGACCTACATTCTCAGCCCTCTTCTTAGGACTGGGATCTTAAAGCATGACCTCATGAAGTTATTCAGATTAGCCTTGCACGCAAGCTGTAAACAAGGCAGTCCTTGAACTTGTGATTCTCCTGCCTCAAGTGCAAGCCACCAGCCCAGCTCTTGTAGCTTCACGTGCATGTGTCTTCCTACAGCTTTCTTTTCTCATGCCTACTGTGCTTGTGTAGGTTTTATTGTCAACTTGACACCACTTAGAGTCCCCTGGAAAGAGCATCAATGGACAGATTCCCAAGATCAGATCGGCCTGTGGCCGTGCCTATGGGAGAATGTATTGATAAATGATTGATAAGACAAAATATCCAGCCTGCTGTGTGTGTCAGCATCCCTAGGCAAGTGGGGTGGGGCTGACTAAGACTATTAAGGGAGCATGATCCTGGGAATGGGCAGGAAGGCGAGGGAGAGGGAGAAGGAGAGAGAAGCAATGAGCAACATTCCACCATGGTTCCTCAACTCCTGCTTGAGTTTCTGTTCTGACTTCTTCAGTGATGGGCTCTTACCTGGAAGTATAAACTGAAACAAACCCTTTCCTTCCATAATTTGTTTTGATTACAATGTTTTATTATAGTAACAGGAAGCAAATCAGAATGTTGGCTATATTCCGATGATTATTCTAGTAAAATAGTACAGCTTTGCCTTATTTTCTTAAGAGCAAGCCTTTGAATGCTCCAGCTAAAATGAGTCCCTTTGAGATCACTGTCAGAATACACTCTTCCACATTGATCTTCTCTGGCACTGGTTCAAAATTTATTGTCACACTTTGATTATTCCAGTTTGCAAAATAAATCTCCAGCAATGTCCAGCAAGTTTAATTCTCTCTTAGGAAAATGAAAAAAAAAAAGGGGAACATTCTCTATGCAGCCATGACCACCCCACTTCACAGAAAGCTCCCCAATCCCCTCACTGCATCCAGTGGACACACTGGTCCTCACACTCGGCAGAGACAGTCATGGAAGGTGGTCAGATATCAGCTAGGAAGGAAGGAATTCACCAGGTGCTCTGGAACATAGGTCTTAAGATAACCTGTGTCCCCATTATTGGTTGTCTTCACAATACAATATATATGTCCCTGCTACCAATGGCTTTGACACACACTTGAGAGACCTGATCAGGGTATAGTCACGAGCAGCTTCCTGGCTATCAGGACACTCTGACAGATGACTTTGGAGAAGTTACTTCACATCTACAAGCCTCAAAGCCTATAAAGTAGGTCACCTGACAGAATCCATGTTAGAAGATTCAGGATCTGGCATACTGGGCCTGGCATGGACACACCCTCATGGTAGTGCCAGAGTATATATGGTTGCCAAGCACAGGTCACCATGGAGCTGGAGATGCAGGAAGAGGCATGCCAATGGATGAACACTTCTGTTTCCTCTTTTCTCCCTGTTCTTCTGTTCTGTGAGCAAAGGAGCTCTTCTGAAAATCATTGTAACCCTTGTGTGTGTGTGTCACATGCACAATGGGGATGTCACTCTGGAAACAGCAGCACTGCCCATCCTGGTTCATTCTGCTCACCACATGCATCATTTCCTGCTTTTATTTCTTAATCACTTTAGGACTTAGTTAGTAAGGAGACTATATTTCCTATTAAGTTTCCCTTCTAGCTCATAACCAAGCTGTTTTCTACAGAGTTGTGTGTGTGTGTGTGTGTGTGTGTGTGTGTGTGTGTGTGTATGTGTACATACACACATATACATATGGAGACCAGAGGCCAATGTCCAATGCCTTTCCTTAATCACTTCCCATGTAAGCACATCAGTTAAAAGACAACGTTGCCTAGTAAGTATGTGTCCATTTACTTCTCTCTGCTCGTGGCTGTGCCTGTGCTGTGACCAGCTATTCAAAGTCCCCACCTCCTTCACTTCCTGATAGAGTGAACTCTAACCTGGAATTGTGAGCTGAAATTAACCCTTCCCCTCTAAGCTGCTTCTGACCAGGGTGTATTTTTTTAGCAAAAGAAATAAAACCAGAACCATATAAATAGCCACTCATAAATGATTAGGAAAGTAGAAGTGTTTTTTAAAAAATTTCAGAAGAGTCAGTCATCTTCCTGTCCTTAATAAACTGTACTCACACACAGGCAAATAGTTTTTAACCAAGCATTATAAATTGCCAAGTTAGACAAAAGCATCCCCATCATTTATACTAATTACAGAAAGAACATGCCAAAATATTTTAAAATTTGATTTAGGTGAAACACAAAGCAATTGATAAATATGAAAATTATTTTATGTTAACTTAGAGAGTTCTAAATTGTACCTGACACAGTTTAGGAGGTCAGACATCCCAATCAATAATTTGATTCCCTTGGAGTCATTACTATGTTCCACTTAAAACAGCCTCTCCCTATGCCATTGCCTTGAGGAAAGATTTTAATGCAGAAAGAAAGCTTTCTAGAGTCTTTTGCTTGAGATACGCTCCTCTAAATTCAATCTGGGCAGGACTCCAAACCAACCCTTAGCAAGGAATTTAGCCCTTGGCTTGTGTTTATCAGTGAAACCACTAGTTCAGAGAAGATATACTTGTGCAAAGCACTGACCCTGACGCCCAACCACCAGCAGCCACCACCCACGACTTACCAATCACCACAAACCAACCAACACCAACCACCTACTACCCACCACCAACCACTACAAACTACCACCCATCAACTTCACCACCAATCACTACCAACCACTGCCTACCAATCACCAGCAGCCCAACCAACCACCACCAACCACCACAACCACTCCCACCCACCACCGCTCATCACCACTCACCACTGCTCACCACCAGCTGCCGACACCCGATAGCACCAAGTGTAACAGCTCTGCAGAAGCAGCTGGGAATGGATTTGGGCTCACATAGATATTTTATAATCCTCATGGGCATTGCTATTTTCATCAAACACCATTCAGTAGTGAGGGAAGTTCACATGTTCTCCTTCGTGATTGGGATGATGAATAATTAGATTTAAATTACGTAATTAACTCCCAGACTAGCTTGATCATCGTAACCAGGTTATCAAAGTAGTTTAAGGCAACTTCATAGAAGGAACAAATGTATTCTACATTATGTAGATTAATGTTCCATGTTCAAGCTAACCTCACTGCTCATCGTTGACCGTGTCTTAGTTCTGGTTTCATTGCTGTGAGGAGACACCATCTCCACAGCAATTCATATAAAAGAAGACATTTAATTAGGGCTGGCTTACAGTTTCCGAGGTTCAGTCCCTTATCATCATGGTGGGAAGCATGGCAGCTTGCAGGCAGACATGGTGCTGGAGGAGCCAAGAGTTCTATATCTTGACCCTAAGGTAGCAGAAGGAGACTGGATGTGTTTCATATTGGGCATAGCTTGATCATTTAGTACCTTAATGCCCTGCCTCCAGAGTAACACACTTCCTCTAACAAGGCCACATCTCCTCCAATAAGGCCATACTTCCTAGTAGTGCTACTCCTTATAGCCAAGCATCCAAACAGATGAGTCTCGGGGGGCCATAGCTATTCCATCCACCTTAGGCCCTCATATTCCTCCCTCACTGTTAGACTTAAAAAGGACTGTGAGGTTTAGTTGTGATGGAAATCACCGAGAAAACCAGTTGCTATCATCTTATTCTTTATTTCCCAAACTCACACATTTCAAGCAAAACAGCCATGTTCACCCTAGGGAAAACATGGTTTAATCTAAACCTCTGCCTGCCTGGGATTTCAGTGGAGAATTTGTTGTTCTTACCATGACACCAGGTAGAACTCCAAGTTCTCAGTAAAAGTATACCGTGGTTTTTAATATCCAAGAGGACATGGGAAGCCGGGCCCGGAGGTTAACATTTAACTGAAAACTAGCAGTCCTGGGCCATAGCCCAGGTCAGAACATTGGCCTGGCTGTTCCCAAAGGTTTGCAGAACCCAACTTTTCAAACTGGATGAGGAAGTGGGACAGAAAAACATATTTAAACAGATGTTTTAGAAATTAGAAAATAAAGATCTTAAAATACCCTAAGCCCTGAGAAACTGTCCTGCTAAAATGTGACATAAATTGACTTTGTCCCTTTAGCGGTGCCTGACTTCCTAACACAAGCTTTTAGTCACTTCTCAGGATCTGAGGCCCGGAACTGAAGCTGGAAGTCACATAGGGGTGTGTGTGTGTGTGTGTGTGTGTGTGTGTGTGTGTGTGTGTGCATCGTATGTATATGTACATGTGTGTTTGTTGTCAAAGGTCTTTTGGGGTGTTAAAGAGGTTTGAAGTCCAGCAATTGCTTCCAGTCAGAGTTGGACATTCTTGTCTCCTACCTTTAGAGACATTGTACTCTAGATTACGTATCTGAAGTTTCTACTTACTGAAATAATTGCTCAGTTAAACCGAAGACAAAGAAAAAGAAAACCCTTAATTGCCTTTTACTTCACAGTAATGAAAATTTCATTTCTTATTGATGAATCTCTACTTTCCATTTCTTGGGGTGCATGTGTGTTTCCATATCTGGGAATTTCCATGAATTTCTGAGTTTCCCCAGACTGCTTAGTTATTAACGCCTTTAAAAAAATCCTTGTTATTTCTGTACTGCTGTGATGAGTTCTCACTGTAGGTAAGTTACATAAACCTGGTAAGCACAGGCCCTGGAAGCCATGGGGCTGGGGAGCTGGGACTGGCTTCCAGGTAATGCTGCAAACTTCTCTTGTCCGAGGAAGTACCGAATGAAGAGACACAAGGCTCTTGAGAAGTTAGATGGTTGCCCTGTGCTTTCAGGAGGCTCTGTTTCCAATCATCCATTCCGATCTGAAAACCTCAGAGAATGGAAACACTCAGCTTCCTGTCAGGATGGTCTGCAATGACGGCTTCCAAGTTCATAAAGCCACAGGCAGCCCAACACAGGAAGCTCCTCCGGTTTCAGGGAAAAGCCAAGCGGAGAACGAGCAAATGCCTTTGTACTATTGACTGCAGGAGACATACATTCATATAACATGTTTATAACATGCTTATAAAACACAATTGAGAGTCATTTATAAAAGTCAGGGCCCATTGACAGAGTGAGCAAATACATGTGAATTATGTCCTTAAAATTAAATATGTGAGGTTTAAGAAATTAATCCAAGCAGGACATGGTGCTACATGCCTTGAATCCCAGCAGAGGCATAGGTGGGTAGATTTCTGTGAGTTAAAGACCAGTGTGATTTAGAGTGAGTTCCAGGACAGCCAGAGTGCTTACACAGAGAAACCCTATCTTGAAAATCAAAGGAAAACAAGAAAGAATGAACATTTGGTGGTTTGAATATGCTTGGCCCAGGGAGTGGTCCTGCTAGGAAGTGTGGCCTTGTTGAAGGAAGTGTGTCACTATGGGGCCAGGCAATGAGACCTTCCTCCTAATCACCTTTGAGTCAGTTCTCTCCCAGTGGCCTTCAGATGAAGATGAAGAGCTCTCAGCTCCTCCTGTGCCATGCCTGCCTGGATGCTGCCATGCTCCTCCTGCCTTGATGATAATGGACTGCACCTCTGAACCTGTAAGCCAGCCCCAATTAAGTGGTGTCCTTATAAGAGTTGCCTTGGTCACAGTGTCTCTTCACAGCAATGACTCTAACTAAGACCTACAGGAAGAAAGGAAGGAAGGAAGGAAGGAAGGAAGGAAGGAAGGAAGGGAGGGAGGGAGGGAGGGAGGGAGGGAGGGAAGGAACAAAAGAAAATCAAAGCTGTGTCTTAATTTCAAAAACAAGTTGATAAAAAAGAAGAAAATAAGGATCTAATTTTCTTTAATAAGCAATCTTTCAAGTACTAAGCAAAGATTTTTAAAAGATCTAAGGTTTACTTGCACTTGAAAATCTTTAAAGCAACCATTATTTCCCTTTTACATACTTTTAGGCATCACATGCGCACACACACACACCCCCAAGAAATGGAAAATAGAGATTAATATTCATCAATAAGAAATAAAGGAAAGATTTCATTACTATAAAATAAAGATTAATTAAGGTTTTCTTTGTATGTGGCTTAACTGAGAAATTATTTCAAGTTTTCCAGTATTTTATAAAGAAGATAGCACATGGCATCTCTCTACTTTTCTTTTCCACTTTTCGAGTTAGGGAATTCTGTTTTTGAAGCTGGGCTGGAACTTGCTATGCAGTCTTCCCACTTCTGCTTCCCAAGTGCTGGGGTTACAGGCTTGTACCACCACACCAGTAGAATCAGTTTGTCACTTTATGTCTTAAGCATTGTATCCAATTTCATATTTGGATTCAGGACTAGCCCACAGAGAAGAGCAATAGAATTATTAACAGACAACAGAAAAACAATAAGGAACGGATGAGAGAAAATGACCTGAACAAATAATAAACACGAAGTCCAATTTTGGTTTTGAGTTTGCCCAATACCGAACCTACACCACTTAGGTAATTTAATTTGGGAAGCATTTATTTTGCTCACGTATTCTGCATACACAGTAGACATGAATCTACCAATGGGAAGACTGTATGGTTAAATAGCATTGCCACTAAACATCATGCCTATCTAGAACTTCAAAGTGCACTCCTATTTGGAAATGGTGTCACTAGGAGGTAATTAAAGTCACTCTTGATTAGTGGTGGCCCTATAAGAGGCAAATTTGAACCCAGACAGAGAGGATGCCACTATGTAAGCACAACGAAACACAGGGGCATGATGTGCTGACACACAAAAACTGGTGTAACATGGACACAGGCTACAAACTTCTAGCAACCAGACTCTAAGTGGGAAACAGAAAGTTAATTTCCTCCCAGTGCCTTCAGTGGGTACCAATTAGCCTTGACTTTTACCATCCAGAATAATGAGAGAATAATCTTGTTTGCAGGCCCCGAGTAAGGTCCTTTGTTACTGCAGCCCCAGGAAGTGAGTGCAGACAACCCAGCACACAGAGATGGCTAATGGGAAAAAATGGAGACCCGAGCAAGCAGGAGAGGTGATGGAATGTCAGAGCCCGTAAGACTTCTTTAGAATATGAACGCAGAGCACCTTTAAGAGTCCATGAAGAAAAACCAAACAAAAACTGAAACCAGAGGACTTGAGTACCAAACCTGATTAGGTTTCACAAACACACATCACTAAGGGAAGCAAAACTGGTTTCCACTTGAGCCCTCATTCATTGTTCTGTTTATAAACCTTTCCCCGAATTCCAAGCTTCATCCAGCTAGCCTACTATGACCAGCAAAGAAACTGCAGCTTATCACCACGGAAAGCAGATGAAGGAAACCATCAGGAGGCCATTTCTATCTTACATCCTCTCTAAAAGCCTCTGAAATTTCCTCAGAAATTCTGCTTTTAGGATCTTATGTAGGATATCAAAGGTAATACATGTACTGAAAGGCAACGGGTGTGCAGATCACGATAGTCATGGCTACAACCTGAGAAGTAGCTTAGCATGCACCTCACACTTTCCTGCATTTTAGTACAGTTCACATGTTTCCAGCATGACTGTTGGAAGGTGAAACTGTAGTCAAGACACGGTCCTTCAGATGACTCTGGAAGGAAGTGATCGAAAGTGAGCTGTGCCAGCAGAGTGAAGGTCTTTACAACTTGGTGCATACTGTGCCCTAAATAAAGAATTGCCAGGGAATAAAAATGCAAATTTCTTATCTGCTTTGACATTTTCTCAGTCATAAATAGAAGATACACATGAGCATAGAGGTGCCACAGTTCTTGATAAAATTATCCATGCTGCTGTGCAATGTTAGCAGCAGCAGTGCTCTTAAATAGATTCTATCAGGGTGTTCATATGTAGCCCAGACTGGCCTTCAATTCACGATCTCTCTCTCTCTCTCTCTCTCTCTCTCTCTCTCTCTCTCTCTCTCTCTCTNCTCTCTCTCTCTCTCTCTCTCTCTCTCTCTCTCTCTCTCTCTCTCTCTCTCTCTCTGGAGCTAGAATTACAGGCACCTAGCTAAACTCTTGTTTCTAATCTGGATTCAACAAACTCCAGCCTGTTCCAGTATAGTATATGCAAGTCTTCTTGCCTCCCTGCCCCCTGTCCCCCCCCCCTGTCCCCGCCCCCATCCCCCCCCCGCCTTGTCATTTATTTTCCCTTCATCAGTAGGAGATTTGCATCGTGAATGACCAGTGGCAAAAGAAAGCACATGTCAGCTTGGTGTGCTCACATCATGACAGCACTTTTCTAGCTGAGACACCAGAGCTGCTTTCACAAAATGTCACTTCATTCCCAAGAAAGGCCAGCTCCCAACACAGACTCCAGCAATTTCTCTCAGCAGTCTACAGCACATTAGTGACAACATTTCCTGAGACTGAGGATTCTTGGAAAGCTAGATGCTATAAAACCAGCAACATCATTTCCCCACCAAGGCAAACAATGGGTCTCTCCACTCAGAGGGAAAATGGCCATCTTCTTTTGCCAGTCCCTGAAATGAGCAATGTTATCAAATGCCCAAGTTCCAGAGTCTCTGTACACTACATAACACCACGAGCTCATTTCCTACAGAAAATGTCAGGCTGAAATAAGATCAACATGACTATCAAAAATGCGTCACATGCCTCCCAAGTAGCTTTTCCTCTACTGAGTAAGGACCTCAAATACTCTGGCACTCGACCAAATTGCTTAGCAAACCCTTTTGTTCAAAGACATTCACTGACCCCACTAGGAAGGCATACATTCAGACACAGCCATCCCTCTCGAGTACAGTACCTTATTCTGCTCACACATGTATTGTATCCTCAGGGTATCCATTGCTCTGATCATGGCTTGCATGGCCGTGAATATGTTTTGGTAAACCAGCTTCGTGAAGCCCTTTCTATCTTCATCACTGTAGCCAGACCCATGGATTATCCTCATCTGCTTGATAAAGGTGCTTTTCCCACTCTCACCGGTTCCTAAGAGAAAAACAATGAGTGAAGAACAGTTAGCAGACTCCAAAAAGGAGCCCTGGCAGCATGGGATGGGCTTGCTAAGAGTCTACCAGAAGCTTATGAGGTAGTGCCTGTCCATCTTCCTTTCCTCAAGTCCTGAAACAGGTCAGTCACCTGCCTGACCTCGCTGAACATGAAGGATTTGCTGCTGCTCTTATTGACAGTGATGGAGCCTCTTCAATGTTCAGGAATGGTTTGAGCAGCAAAACTCTCGGAGATGTGACGGATAACCTGCCAACATGTACTTGATCCTTGTACAATGAAGCATCATTTGCAGCCATCCATATGATAGCTGTTCATTCCAATCCATATTTCAGGAGCTCTCCAAAACTCCTAACACTATCCTGTGGCACCAAGAAGCATATACCATTAACCTATTCCACTGGTCTCTACTATACAGAGAAGTACAGACATGATATATAGAAAATAGGATCCCAATATCCCATATTTCTCTCAGATTGAGAATCTGCTAAAAAGATAGTAAGCATATTTATATAATGTAGCTCAATATATCTAATGTTGTCTATGATAAATGGAATTAATTATATGAGGTATCCATGGCTCATCTCCAAATCTAAGTTTTGCTTTATAATTTTTATTAACAGTTTGGTTGTTAATAAGGTTTCCAGCAAAGATGAAGGAAAAACTATCACAGAACTAAAGTTACTCACTCTATACCCTTTAAATAAATGTACTTTACAAAGTGAAAATTACATTTCATAATCTGTTACAAATAGAGAAAAGTTGTCTAATAGTGTTTCTGTCAAAAGAAAATCTTATGTGAAAAATCTCACTAATATAACATAGAAATTCTGCTGTAACAAAGGCTAAAGATTATTTTTCATGGAATGATTAATTAATTGTGACTCTCTATAGTCGTTCATTTCCAGCATCTCACAGAATGCACAGACTGTACAAATGTCATCAAATTCTATCATCTTCAGCACTTTATTGACTTAGTCACATAAATACCGTGTTGTACTTTTTTAAAAATATATTCTACTGGATCGCCCTGCGCCTCTCCTGCCCAGGAGGGGTGTTCGCCTGACGGCTGTCCGCAGGC
>NC_034590.1:128517510-128543852 GCF_900095145.1 Mus pahari | reverse complement strand
ATATATATATATATTCTACTTATAGAGATGTATTTTCCAAAGTAGAAGGCTAGAATACATACATAATAGCTACTGAGTTTATTAAAATTAGCGACTTTTAAACTTACATAGGCTTTCCTCTATACCCTTCCCAGGACTCTAAAACCTCAAAGTAAGGCCTAGAACAAAGGCCATGGAGAGACAAGGATTTTAGGAATTTTCTAAGATTCTTCTGGTAAAAACTAGTATTTCTTAATACTGATTTTGTCAAAACACACACCCGCTCTCCTGTTTGTTTCTCTGTTAAACCCTCAATATGTTCCCTTCCCCTCAAGAAGTCAAAGAAGACAAAGGTTGACAAGAGGGCCGGGTGGTGTGGGCCCTCTGTCCTTAGCAGCCTTCCCTGAAGACCCTTCCTTCTCCACTCTACAACCCAGCCACACTGGCCTGCCTTCAGACAGAGCCTTCTTGGCCCCTTCACACTGGCTCATTCCTCTTCCTGCTTTTACTGCTTGCCTTTATTCTTGGCCATGCCTGTCCTTCCTAACCAAGGCAAATGCAATACTCAGGGACCAGCCCTACCCACAGTTATGATGGATCTTCTCATCTCGAGTAAATTAATCAAGAGACTCCCTCCTCGCAGCTATCATCACAGGCTAGCCTTAATCTAGACCAGTGTTTCCCAATCCTGCTAATGCTGTGGCCCTTTAATACACTTCCTCATGTTGTTGTGACTCACCCCAACCATAACAGTCTTTTCATTGCTACTTCATAACTGTAATTTTGGTACTGCTATGAATAGTAATATAAATAATTGATATGCGCAAGATATCTGATAGGACTCCATGGCTGTGACCCACGGGTTGGGAACCAATGATTTAGACATTCTCACAGGTCTGCCTGGGAGCCTGTCTCCTCAGTGTCAGGTTGATAATTAATACTAACCATTACACAAATGCCAGCCATCTTTGTGCCTGGCATGGTACCTGACCTTTGGTATCATAAATAAATATTGAGCAGCACTTGATGTGAGGCTTCTTCCTCAGTTGCTCTCTGCTTCATTATTTGAGTCAGGGTCTCTCCCAAAATCTGCAACTCCTGGAATCAGCTTGGTTAGCTGCTTGACCAGTAAGTTCTAGAGCTCCACCCACCTCCACCACCCACATCCACCTTCCCAGCTCTAGTGTCCTGGCTATGTACCACCATGATAGCCTTTTACATGACAGCTAAAGAAATTATTCAGGTCTTTATATTTAGGCAGCAAGCACTGAATCGTCCCCCGAGATCCCTTCTGAATTATCTTTTAACTAACACGGAAATAACTCAGCGTTGTACAACCAACTGTCAGAACTCCTTTCATCTTACAAAATGGAACCCCACCCCCAGCCTTGGTGAACACCCTCAATTTCTGCTTTGTCTACCTGACTCCCCTCGACACCTCACCGACATGAAGTTATACAGTCTTTGTTCTTTTGTGCCTGACTTAACTCCAGCGAGCATCCTTGAGGCGTGGCCACACTCAGCAGTCCTTCCCTGAATAGCAGATTTCTAAAGTTTTCAAATACAAGGTATTTTTTTACATTTACCAAGTTACAATTTTCTACTCAACACTTGGGAAAACAGAATATGCTGATTCTCTGTGCCCCAGACTGTGTTCCATGTGTGTCAAGAGACTCCGATCACATAGGTAAGTAAAAGTAGGCCCTAGAAGGAGCCTCATGCTGATATTCAATGGCCTCTCCAGCATGATGACTGGATGCTGATACTAACAAATACTAAAGTGATCACTAAGATGTTGACTCTACCCAAGTCACCCCTTTTAATCTTCAGAACCACTCTGAAATAAGTGCTGTTCTCTTCAGTACACAAGTGAGAAACCAGGGATTCAGATTGCCTATGTAAAGTCTGCACTACACATAGGTACCAAGAGAAAGACCTGAAATTGATTCACCTGGACTCCACTAACAAGCTCCACTGTCAAGGAAGATCTGGCTCATAAACCAAAGGACTTGGCAGTAGTGGACTAGGAAGAGTAAATTATCAGTCCAGCCATACACTGGATAAAGCCCAGACGAGCCACCGTCTTTCAGATACGTCCTGCTCAGGTCCTGCTGGGCTGTGCTCAGACCCTTCTTGTGAGGCTCCCCATGAAGAAGTCAGAGCGTGGAGAGTTAGCTTTACTGTGTTTCTTCCTGTGACTCAGCTCTCTTATTAACTAGGTTTTCCTAGATCTACTCAGAGAACTGTATGAAAACCGAGCAGAGGACCAACTCCCTCTCCTAAATGTTACTATCAAGGCTTGACCTAAAATTCTAAGGCAGATTAGCTCTCTGTTTCTATGGAATTCTGGGGTCCCTCTCCCCCAGTTCCAATACTCTGTTGTTTTAGTGTCTTCCGCCAGCAGCACTGAGCCTCTCTCTGGTCCCATGCCAGTTCACCCCAAACAAATATTAGTCCTGTGTTTTACAGATGAAGAAGTCAAGGTGAACATGGAGATTATGTAACTTCTTCGAGCAAACTGTCACTGTGACCTTGAAGTCAGGCTCACTCCAGACAGCTTGAAATTCAGCAGCAAGATAAGAACACTTCCAGCAGCAGGGCTTATTCCCTTACACCAGGACAAAGGCTGGCACAGATGTTTCAAAAGTTTCTGAATTTGGAGCATTAAAACCAACCAACCAACCAACCAAAAAACCTACTCTAAAACAGTTTTTAAGATTAAATAACAAAAGTACTTAACAAAACCATTATTTAAAAGTACCCTTTAAATCTTTTGTTTCAAACACAGACACACACACACACACACACACACACACACACACACAGAGAAGGCAAAGAAGAGATAGAATAGACTGACTGACACCAACCACTGAAGACCAAGATCAAGAACACGAAGAAGCCATGTAGAGGAGGTCCTCTTGTTCTCATTAAAGCGGCTCTGCAATCCAGCTGGTACCATGTTTTTTTAGAAGAGAAACTGAGAATCATAAAGACTGCACATGTTGTTCAAGTTTATGCAGCTTGGTAGCGTTGGCCTGCATCTGAGTCAGGTCTGCATCGGCACATGCTCTTCCCATGACAATGTGGTACTTTCCTAAACGAAAGGTCTCCCCTACTACCCAAACTGAAATTACAAAAGGAAAGCCTTGTTCCTTCAGCCTGCAGAACTGTGTTAGACCAGGCATGGCTCCAGCAGCAGGGGGCAGCAGGCAAGAGGGAGTGAAGGTAGGTAATGACATCAGGCCTTCTACAATGGCAGTTGTCGCAGGGCCACAGGGATTGGTGAGCTCAAACCAAGGATCTGACCTGATCCATTTACCAGTTCCAAAAAGAAACTCCACATTCAGACTTCATGTACACATTTATTCATTTATTCAGGGGGAAAAGTGAACATCCAATGGCATTCCTCTGGGGATGAAAACTACTAGTGTTTTTTACTGGGTGGTTTTTAATTGAAGAGTGGCTGGCTTAGCTCTCCTTCCCTACCCCACTACTTTAGCCAATTATCTTCTAAAACATGGGTGTGGGCCCATGCTGCTGGGCTAATTGCATCTGTCCAAAATGAGCCTGGTGGGGCTACTCCTGCAAATGGAGTTGAGAAGGAACTCTCCATTCACATCAGATTTTTATTCCAAGCCTTTTGTCTGGAAAGGGAATTTTGGTGTTAGATTACCAAGGATTGTTCCAGGAGAAATTCCACCCAGACTCGGCATGCAGCAACACAGGTTTAGTCTTCAATATAAATAAGGGAAATAGCACCTCTCTTGTTTACTTTCCATTTCTCCATTTGCATATTTGAAAATAAAAATCCAATGATGGTTACTAAGTCTAAGTCACTAAATGACATCCCAACCAACAAAGGGATGCCAATGTATACAATGGGAGTCATATATGTCAGACCATATCAAATGTACATGTACATGATGGGCTCTAAGCTTATAATGAAACTGAACAATTCCCATCATGCCATATTGTCACTTAACATTGAGGGATGTTCAAGTACACAAATACCACCATGTTATAACTGCCTACAGTATTCAGGACAGTGATATATTGCATAGATTTGCAGTCTATATACACAGCCTATGCTTGTAGAGGCTGTATCATCTTGGTTTGTGTAAATATACTCTATTATGTTTGGACAATGGCGAAACGTGGTTTTCAGAACATATGGCCATCATTAGGCTAGGCATGTCTGCACTTTTCAATTCTTATCGGCGTCTGTCAAGAGCCTGCTGTGTGAGCTGCCTGTCTGTCCTCTCATTGCAACTGCCTTCCACAATAAAGGCAGTGGACAACAGCTGGCAAGACACTCAGGCCAGTAACAGAGTCGCCAAAGGACCTCCTGTCTGCTTCCTGTCACCATAATTGCTGACATCTCGGCAGGAGAGCAGCAGGACACCCCACCTCCCACCCCAACCCCCATCTCTTGCTGTGAAGCTCCACTTAGGCGATTTTGCCCCCCTTTTCCATTAAGCAACTGTTCTTTCTTTGACCAGCACCCTCAGCACTGGGTAAATGGACATGTGTCTCTTGCTTCTCTGCCACGCACAGCGAGGATAGATAACACATGTTCTCATCTCCTCTCCACAGGCTCCCTGCTGACTATGAGCGAGGGGTGTGGGCCTCTGGCCTTGCAGACCTTTCCTACAGTAGTCTTCTTGACTAGACTGTCCAGAAGGGTCTCCTAAGCCTCAGTCATGTGTGCATTGATATTGTGATTTGGGCATCTCCATATGACACCTATGTGATTATCTAATATTTTATTTTATATATTGTTTGCATGTTTGTTATAAGCTATGAAAACCTTGTATTGCCTGTGATGACCAAAGTAAATAAAACATGTGACTTTACAATATTCCAGCAGAAATTCTTCCCAGTTTTTTGTGAATCACTCACAAAGGATCGTCCCATGTAGATAAAACTGTTCCTTCTACTATTCATCCAAAAGACTCTCCTAATCCCGAACCCTTCCCTCTCCAGGGGCCTCTGAAATTCCACCAGGAACCTTATGCAGATACAGAGCAGCAAGGCTATAAACACAAAACTGAAAACGGGCCAAAACCAACAACTACAACAACAAAACAACAATAACAACAAAAAGAAAACCACACACACACACACACACACACACACACACACAAACATCTGTACACTAAGACCCTACACTTCTGAGACTGAGAACACAATATAAGGTATTAGTATTAATTAAACTTCAAATAACACAAGAAAGCTCATTGTGAGGGTGAGAAGGTGGCAATAAGTTGCTTTTAGAAGCCAGGAAAAACTAGATGGAAAAACAAAATAAACCTTTGGAATGATAGACAAGAGATAACTGAACAGAAAACCAATTGTTCTAGAATGTACCCAGAATCCAGAAAGGCTGGCTCCCTGAGAGCTAAGGCAGGGAGCTAACTAATGGAGCTCCTGAGACAGGCAGTGACCTAGCACATTTCCTGACCTGCAACCCCACCTCCCGAAGCCAGTGTCTCAGCCTAGGGTTACAGCAGACACTCGGAGACAGTACAGCTTAACTCACAAAAATGAAGACAGATGGGGATGTCACCTAACTCACATGAGCAACAGGCTGAAGGGCTATGAACACAACCAATGTGATCACCAAGTGGGCTTTCTCTGAACAGAGATCTTCTTTCTCTTGACAGAGGACACACTAGTGTTCAGGAATGGATAGTTATGGCTTATAGACCTCCGAGATGATTCCCTTTAGGAAAGCAGTCAGGAGGGGGTTGCCTGGAGTGAGAAGACCTGCTGGAGATGCAAAGCCAGCTCTTTCATGCTAGGTTCCTGCTGCTTGGCTTTCTGATGAAGACCTGGTGCCAAACATACTGTGGGGCTCAGGTTCTAAGTCAAGCCTTTTGTGAAGTCCAGATAAATAAACTCAGAAACTGCCTTTTGTAACCTTTAAGTCGAAGCAGTTCTCACCTGCAGAGGCTGCCCAGAGGACATTGTTGTAACTTTGGGCCGCTCCAGCTTGGGCTGACCTTGGGCCACGGAAGTTTCTGCAGCTGCATGGGCTGCTGTCCTGTGACTTGTCCTTCCGCAGATATGAGATTATGAGAAAAACGGGCCAGCTCTGGGTAAAGCCAAAGAACTACTCGGGGGGGGGGGGGAGAAGCACCCAACGAAATGCAGATTCTCTGCTCCCTAGTCCCCAGCTGAGTCTCATCTGCCTCAGTGAGAGCCTGGAAATATGCAGCTGTGGCCAGCAGTATGGAGGCTTCTGTGGCCTGGAGGGAGACACTGCTGCAGGGTCCCTCTGAGGGACATTTCTGACAGAATCCACCTGGGACAGAGATGTTCCAGCTGCTACATCGTCTTCAGTTGAATCGTCTTCAGTTGAATTTTTCTACCAAGTTCTGATTTCATTTTTTCATGAATCCCCAGGCCCCCAAGGCTCTACTCTTCCACTTCTAAGGAGAAAATATTTTTAGAGAAGCAGTAAGATTCACTTATTCAAGTCTGCCCAAGCCTCATCTCACCATGAAAAACGTGGCACCTTCCCTAGCTTCTGGTCTCCATATATATATATGGATTTAAAATATGCTGCATCACATCTGATGATCTTTTGGATTTCTTAAAATGCCCAGTTATACCGAAGTGGATGCTCACAGCCAGCTATTGGATGGAACACAGGGTCCCCAATGGAGGAGCTAGAGAAAGTACCCAAGGAGCTGTAGGGGGCTGCAACCCTGTAGGTGCAACAGCAATATGAACTAACCAGTACCCCCTGAGCTCGTCTCTAGCTGCATATGTAGCAGAAGATGGCCTAATCGGCCATCACTGGGAAGAGAGGCCCCTTGGTCTTGCAAACTTTATATGACCCAGCACAAGGGAAGGCCAGGGCCAAGAAGTGGGAGTGGGTAGATAGGGGNGGGGGGTATAGGGAACTTTCGGGATAGCATTTGAAATGTAAATAAAGACAATAATAATAATTAAAGAAAAAAATGCCCAGTTATCTTTATGAACTAGGCAAAAAAACAAACAAACCATGATTCTAAGCACGTGAGCTCCTCTCAGAGGGAGATGTCACATCCATGGATGTGAGATATGGATGTGAGATATGGATGTGAGATATGGATGAGAGATACTTTTTAAGAGTTCATCTAGGCCAACAAGGTCCCTACAAGAGCAAAAGTGCCTACACAAAAGCCGGATGACTTAGTTCAATCCTGAGGACCCCCAGGGCAGAGGAACTGAGTCCCCCAAGCTGCCCTCTGACTCCCCACATGCACACAGCACCCCATCCACACCTCCATAAAACAATCAAACCTGCAATAAAAAATTTAAAGGACCCCTAACTATACTGACTTTTAGACTATTTTCCTATCATTATACTACCATGTAACAACTATGTAAGCAACGTCCCTATCTCATTAGGTACTGTTGGTAATATACATATAAGCTAAAGCATGTAAGCAGTTTCTATACAATCACAGCACCATTTAACAGCAGGAGACACAGTGTAGTGTGGACGACTAGGAGAGATCTGGGAATCAGTTCCTCAAGTGATGGCAAGAGCAACCATGTGACCCACTGTGTATATCATTTTTATTAAAATGTACTTTCAAATTCAAAGCAATGTGAGAAGATTTTTTCAAGATTAAAAAATTCTGTGTATGAGTGTTTGGCTGCATGCCTGTGCATCACATGTGTGTTTATGAAGGTCAGAAGAGGGCATTAGATCTCCTGGAGCAGGAGCTACCATGTGGGCATTGGGAATTGAACTTTGCTCCCTAACCAATTTTCTTAACTGCTAAGTTGTCTACCCAGCTCTCTTGCTCTTAGAGCAATCAGAACTAAAGGGACACACCCATTATCTTTTAATCATAAGGACTTTTTGAGGTCTTAGTTTTTAAGCATAAAGTACAGAAAACAGTGCACTTTCCACATTTGCTATCAATACATTTAAAAGTTCATATACAGAGAGACATCAAGGCGAGTTTTCATTCTAAATTAAGTTGAGCTGTTTACTTATATAATCAAATCTTCATAATGTTATAAAGACGGGATGCATGAAAAATTCAATATAAGCATTTAGCTCAGTATTAATTATCTTACATCAGGAAACATTTGGCACTGGTTTATGTTCATTTCTTGGATGCAGTTACATGATCCAGAGATCTCTGTAATGGGCAAACATCAATCCTTCTGCAAAGAGCTACACAACTCAGCTGCTTTCTGGCACACTCTTAAAATCCCAGCATTCAGGAGGCTATCACAGGAGAGTTGTAAATTTGAGACCAGCCTGGGCTACAGAGTAAGACCCTGGACCTCAACATCCATCTGTCGCCCCTCTCCCGAGAGGTTAAAATAAAAAGCTATACAATTTAGCTTATTCTGTGTCCGTGGCTCATTTATAAATCCCTAGGAAAGTAATATACTTGTTTTCAGCAAAACTCCATTTCGGAGCGTTCTCTAGAGCTCCATTAATTTACCCTGGAAATTAATAAATCCCATGAATGTCAAGGAGAATCCTATCCTGATATGTTTTATGGCTAACAGATAAAACAACAGAAATTCCATCAGCATCACTCACGCCTCTTATTAGAAAGCTCATGAATTCACCTGCTGAAGGAGACTGACTCCTGCTTGATTTGTCTTTAGCTGCATATGTAGCAGAAGATGGCCTAGTCAGCCATCATTGGGAAGAGAGGCCCCTTGGTCTTGCAAACTTTATATGCTCCAGTACAGGGGAACGCCAGGGCCAAGAAGTGGGAGTGGGTGGGTAGGGGAGCAGGGTGGAGGGTGGAGGGAGGGTATAGAGGACTTTCAGAATAGCATTTGAAATGTAAATGAAGAAAATATCTAATAAAAAATTGAAAAAAACCAAAAAAACCAAAAAGGACAAATATACATATTTTCATGAATGGCTTTAGAACCTCCCACAGATCACTGCTACTTCTGGAAAATAAGCACCCCTTCCCATTCTTACAGTAACATCCACTGAGAAATCCTAGCATCAGGGCACTGGTAGGGAGTGGCTTGCAGTCCGTGGAGGCTGCTGGGGCCACTCTAACATTAGAACAACTGACTCCAAGAGAGCCTGCAGTCAGAACTGTCCCGGC
This sequence comes from Mus pahari, assembly GCF_900095145.1. Taxonomy (NCBI): domain Eukaryota; kingdom Metazoa; phylum Chordata; class Mammalia; order Rodentia; family Muridae; genus Mus; species Mus pahari. Next base: position 128,534,787 of record NC_034590.1, on the reverse strand, counting down.
ACATCATGACAACTGTCCCAAAGTTGGATATGTTGTGAGTGGAAGGAAAGTGAACTCAGGGCCTCTGGAAGAGCAGTTAGTGCTCTTAACCACTGAGCTCTCTCTCCAGCCCTACTTATTTCATTTTCAACAGTAATCTAAAGATTCATATTATCTTTGGTGGTTAATTTTGGTTTGTTATCCTGACTTGATGGAGTAGAACCTGGAAAATAGATACCAAGATGTTGGGTGGCTGTAAATAAACTGGATGATGTGGAAAGGCAGTTTGTGGGAGGAAGATGGAAGTTTGGAGGAGTGGGATAGGAAAAGACCAAATGCTAAAGATCATGCAAATGTGGATAATTCTGATGTTCTCTCAGAAGAGGGAATTTGGATGGAAACACAGTTAGCAAAAGCCATCCTGACGAGGCTTTAGATGATGATGAAGAACCTGTTGGCATCTGGTCCAGTGCTCATTCTTGAGTCAGCAAAGCAATGGTCTGGCTACTTTTATTTTTCTTTTCCTGGGTCTTATAGGAAATTCTGCTTAGAGGTAACAGATTGAATCCGACAGGCATCATAGACTCAGGCTGCTGTGGCTGTTACCGCATGTTGCTCTCTTTCATTTTTGATATCACAGTACACTTACATAATTTCCCCTTCCTGTTCTTCCCTTACTAGATGCTTGTAGCCAAAAGGAGAATCTGGGGCAAGGACAGCGTAGTTTCTAAAGAGGTGCACACCACTGAAAAGAAACGTCATGTCTGTCTGGGTATAATAGGAAATATAATAGATGAGTGGTCTATGAGATCAGGGGAAGCTATCACAGGCTCAAGGAGAACAACATGAAGCATTGTTTCCAAGACCTCCATTTGAGATATACCCAGAGGTATAGAGGCCATGAGAGCCTTGTGCTCTCAGATAAGTACTAGGGAAAGCAGGAATGTTAAACACGCAGTCTCTCTCTTCAAGGTAAGGAGAAATGTACCTGGTTCGCGCCTGGAAGCCTGGGAATGAATGTCGATAATAAACAGCCTGGTGATCTCTGCTATCTGAGGGCCAGCCCACACCTGAATCCCCCAGACTATTGTGTTGGTTCAGACTCTTCCTCTCTAGACCTTTCTCTACAGTGCTGCTCTAAGTTAATAAAACCCATCCCTATGGGAGCCGTCACATGTACTTTACAATAGCCCAGGTAACTTCTGCACTGTCTGTTGGGCCAGGCCCATCCTGACTTCCACAGATTATTATGTTTGTCTCAGTCATTCTCCCTAGACCTTTATCTTGTGCATTGTTTTTGAGTCAACAGAACCCATCTCTATGGAAGAGGACATATGTACTTTGTAAAGAGTTTCAATGTAATCATATCTTAAACTTCGTTGTACACATGGAGTTAAGTTATTACCAGAAAACTTTATTCCAAAATGATGCCATGCTTAAATATGGCTAAAATTAAATTCCCAGGGTCAGACTCTCGAAGTTTGAATCAACATCGCTAACAAAGCTGTGCTGAACCAGATTCCTTTCTTACCCTGGTGTTTGCAAAGACCCCCACAGTGCTGTACCCTGCACGGCCCAAAATATCCCAGGATCTGTTTTCTGCTACTTAGATATCTATTACTTACATATTTAGACAGATACTACTAAAGTTCAAGTAGGTCCAGGTCCAGTTTGAGCTGGTGGTAATCTTTGTCATTATCTATGTAACTCTGGTTTTGGCCTCCACCACGATTTGAAAGGAAGGATGGGAAGGTCTGGTTATGTGTGGCAGGTGTTAGCATCCTTGCAAGCAGGCTCTGACAGGGCAATGTGTGGAGTTGTGACAATAAATCTGCAAGTGAAATAGAGACACTAGGAATAGCAAATCTGTCATGCTTGTCGGAGGACGCTATAGACAGCAAGCAGAGACAGCGTCGCTGTGGGCTAGGTTACATTCAGCAAGGTTGTCGGAGGAGGGCTGCCTAGACCGCCTCAGACTGCAGTGTATAGACATGGAGTCAAGGGATATGAAGCCTCAGTATTATAAAAGCTAGCCGGCAGTGAGGAAGTGTCCAGGTGACCTCCAGCTTCATTTTTCACATCTTGTAACCAAGGTATGTAGTGTCTTCAGCAGTAGAGTCTTATCTTCTAGCGCTGGGAAGGAACCAAGAGGAATGGCAGGGGCCTGTACAGTTTTGCCTGATGGATTTTGTGAGGATATTTTATCACAGCAATAGGAAAAGAAACCAAGACAGCTACTGCCTGAATAAGTTATCTACCCAACGGTCTCCTAAAGGCAGGGGCTGGAGAGCTTTCCACTAAAACTCAAATGGTTGAGGCTCAACAGGATCACAAACATAGAAAAGAAATTCTATTATTACAAGGCCAAGTTCATCGTTCCCTTCCCCATCATTTGATGGGATTCCCTCACAACAACAAGAAGTGTAAAGAAGTAAAGGAGAATGGTCTGGGGAGTCTTGCTTCCACTTTATCCCTATGATACAGACATGACCTCATGGCCCTCCCTTGGAAAGTGGAAGAAACATGTTATAGCATGATAATGATAACAAGGCTATCAATTTGAGGTCGACAGAGTCTCATTGAAGCTAAGAGCATATGCATACGACATCCTCTGATTCTTTGTTCGCATTCTACTAGAGCCCTAGAAAGTTTCTTAAGCTCTTTGGAGCCAGGTTTTGACAGCAATTAAGAATGTATAGTAATACCATTAAATCAGCATTTATTGTAAGAATTAAAATCGCATTTCAATGTAGAAATAAGTATTTATGCATTACTTATAATAATTGGTAAGAGGGTGATTATAGAAATGGAGATTAAAGAAGCTAATGCATTAGTTTGAGAGAGATGCTATATTTAGGAGCCAAAGTTAGAAGCAGGAATTACTATCTTTGAAGTTAGTAACTTGGTGGCATTTTTATGAATAATGGAGAAATTTGAAAAATGGTCATACGCCGTTACATAGCCAGTGGCTTAGAATAATGGAAATGTGTTCTCTGATACAGGGAGACCCCCCACGTTGCTCCCCGAGCTCACAGAGGGAGGCCACCCCCTGCTTCTCCCCTAGCTCTAGTGTGTCTAACAGTGCTGGGTGATTCTGGGCTTTTGGCCATTATCTAGTCACCTCTCCTCTGTGCCTATATTCACATCTCACATCACTCTTCTGTAGGGACATAGTCATGTTGGATTTAAGGCCCAATCAAATGTACTCTGAGTGCCTCACCATTTATCATGTTCACAAAGACCCCATTTCCAAAGAAGGTCACACTTAGAGGTTTTAAATCCATCTTGACTTTAGAGAGTACAGTACTTGACAAATCACTAGGACGTCTGTTTCTCACTGATGCACTTGCTGGCTAGAATAACTATTAGTCATAGTAGGGTTTTTACAGACGTGGCCAGAATGATAGGGATTCCTACACAGTTTATAAGTGTGCTAAACCAAAATTTAAAAAAAAAGTTAATTCTTTGAGAATTTCATACAATATATTTTTATCATTCTGCCAACTAACTCCTCCAAAATCCATGCCACTTCCCTAATCCCTTAATTTTGTGTTTTCTTGTCTTTTCTTTTCTTTTTTAAACAACCAGTTGACTCACATTTCAGCTGGCCATATACTTTTGGGGGACATCCACTGGAGCATAGAGACTTACCTGGAGCCACACCATTTAAGGGAACGGTCCTCCTCCCAGAAGCCAGCAATTACCCATAGTTCCTCACTTATGGCGACTGGTTCACCAATCCCTTCCCTTTCCATTGTAGCCAACCTTTTGATCCTCCATCACAAAAGGGAGAGAGAGATGGGCGTGTCCTCTTTGCAAGCTCCATTTGTACGTTTGCTAGCATGTTAAACAATTAGCGTCTTAACTTTTCCTTTTACATCTTTTTCTTTTTAGACAGAGTGTCATAATGTGGCCCCTATATAGGAGGAACTCACGGTGTACACCAGGCTAGTCTCAAACTCATGGAGATTTATCTGCTTCTGCCTCTCCAAATTGAGATTAAAGGTATGAACCTGCATGCCAAATCATATTTCTTTTGTAGATGAAGGTTCTTCTTAGCTAAGTTATTTGAGGGATAAAGGTGAGCCAACATCAAGGCTTTAAGCTTCTGCACCAATGTATTGGTGCCAGCTTAATTTTTTTTTTTTTTTTACCAGCAATCCAAGTTTGGACTCAGGGATCCAATTTCCATTTAATTTGGTGGGAGCATCATTCAACTCTCTTAATTTGAAAGCCTTTTATTAAGATATACATTCTCCTGCTCAGCCCAAGTCCCCTACACCCGTCCTTAGTCTCTGCTGTCTCGTGAGCTTACTCACACATATGTGGTACTGCTGGAGTCCATACAGCATTTAAGATTTCCACCTATAGCCTCCATGCTTCCTGACACCCTAGGTCCCCCAATCAGCTGATTTCCACACACATCATTTTACCCCCAACTTCCTTGACAACTATGAGCCAACCATTCTCCCTTAATTATCAGTGGTTTCAAAAATCTTCTCATTTCAGCTTCAGTTTTCCCCACAGCTAGATTAAAAGTAGCTCTGTGCTTTGTCTCCTTCCCAAACAACCAGCCTAACAACTTGCCAAGGTCAGACCATCAGATCCTTGCTGGCTGAAAAGTTAAAGGAACAGCAGCCTGCAGATGTTCCCGCATGCCAGGGTTTGTCACAGTGCCTCTCCCATAGTTAGACAAGAGAGCACAAATTCAGAGTGCCTGGCTGTGGTCCTCTTTCAGATTCTCCACACTCAAGGGAACAAAAAGGATACAGAGCCAAGGGGTTGCGTGTACGTGTGATCCATCCCATCCTCTCTGCTTCCAGCCTTGCTCTCAGAGGTACTCAAGGCCCTGGAATGTCATTGTCCTAAAACCCTGAGCCCACATATGGGGTTTATACAGGCCCTTCTCTAACCTGAGAAGAATATGCCACTGGGCTCTCTTTCCATAGGCCTGAAGGGAAGACAAGAGATGGATGTTTGGGAAGGGGGCTAGACTGAGCTCAGACATGCTAGGCAAAGCACATATAAAGTTCTCTGCTCTGTGGGTGGAGCGAGGACACCAGCCAGGGCTTGTATCCACCCTTCTTCAGTTCCTGTAAGTGCCCGATATGCACTCAAGCTGAAGGATAAGTAGCAATAACCAAGTGCACTCCTTTTCCGGATTTGTCCAGGACATGTTTTACCTGGGTACATTCTGGCGTGGATGTACTCAACAAAGACTTTACTAATTAAAGGACAGTATACGGAAAGCAGATAAAATCTTCATCTTTCATCCCAGATTTTTAAGAATTGAAAGAGACTTTGCAAGCATGTAAACATGGTACCTATTGTTAGTTAAATCACTGGGGGGGGGGGGGATCAGGGCGCAAGTCATCAGGCCAATGGGCTCTGAAGCTGCTCCCAGCTGAGACTCTAAAGTCTTTTTCCTGGGACCTTCCCCTTCTCCTGAAGCTATGTCAATTATCTAGTGAGGCAGAATTCAATTCAAAATGAGTTACTGGGGAATGGCATCAGAAAGGTAGCAATTCTCAAGTGTTATTCAGATAAACTTCAAAAGTATGTATTACTAATGAAATACTGAAACCTCAATCATTCGTAAGGCAAGACCATGCAAGAGACAGAGATGGGGGAGGGCAAAGAGGCCCACACAGAAACTATGTGTGCCCAGTACTATATGACATGTTCAGTAAATGCCATTTCAGTGCACTGGGATTAGATCTTAGTCATACATAGGGGGGAAAAGAAAACCAGGCCTATATGGCATATTAAAAGAAACCCAAAATCAAAAATCAAAAATACAGAAAACTTAGATGACCAACAGCCTTCAAGAACTTAAGGTGAAAGTTCGTTCAGCACTGCATTGGGGCAATTCATGTTATTTTAACTACATGAAACCACAAAGATTGTATTATGGAAGAACTTTAATATAGGGAGATGTTTTTATTATTCACTTGAAAAGCCATTCATAAAAAAAAAAAAAAAGCCATTCATGACAAATCAAATTTTAGGACATGCAGTTTGCTGCCATGTCAGACTGATATGATTTCTTGCCAAGAACACTTATAAAATGAAGAAGCAGGAGCATTATGTCTCCTCCCTGAAACATTATAAAATGTAAGTGTCCAACTCCAGATGGCTCACATAAACAGACTATATTTTCTGGGATCTAGTTGAATTACATATATTTGTGGGTGTTTTCTTCCTTCCTTCCTTTCTTCCTTCCCTCCTTCCTTTGCTATTTTTTTATATTATTTTGTATATACGAATGTTTGTTTGCATGTATATCTGTGCACCTAGTGCAACCAGTGTCCATGGAAGTCAGAAGAGGGTACTAACTGGATCCCCTGGAACTGGTGTTACAGATGGTTGGGAGCTACCATGTGAGTGCTGGGAATTGAACCCAAGTCCTGTGACAGTGTTCTTAACCACTGAACCATCTCTCCAGGTCCCTTTTCTCATTTAAGAAGTGTGGAGCCAGTGAGATGATTCCAAGGGAGCTTGTCACTAGTTCTGCAGACCTGGGGTCTATCCCTGGAATCCATGGGGGGGGGGGAGAGAAACTGACCCCCACAGGCTTCCTCTCTGTTTTCTGACATCATCTAGTCAAATGCTCTTTTGTTTTTCTTTGTGGGTTTTTTTTAGCTCTTGAGAAGACATGTTCTTCCACGTGGGCTCCCACACATGCACATGTACACACACACACACACACACACACACAATGTGAAAAAAAATTTTTCTAATGCAATACAAATGACCCCTACCCCAGAAGCTGTTAGTTTTACCCAAGGGAGTGTCACTGGAGAAACAAACTAGTCTTAAGGGCAGGCTGCATACCCAACAGCAGGTGGCCAACAGAAAATAAATCAATGACATCTTTGGTTGTCCCTTGTCTTACAATGTCATGTCTGGGCATTTAAAAAAACTTTTGTTTTATTTTCCTACTTATTTATTACTGCCTGTCTCTCTGTTGTTTCTTAACTTGTAGATTCTGCATATATATTATAGCTTTTGGTTTGTGTTTTTATTGAATTCTTAAATGTGTGAGCTCTTCCCCCCCCCCCNCCCCCGGACTCTTTTCCTTCTGTTTGCTTTGTCCTATTCTGATTTATTTGTTATTAATATATCCTATTATATTGTATTTAATTATTAACTTTTAGATTCTCGCTTGGTTTTCCCATTTGTTATTTTAAGGAGAAACAGAGAAGGTATTGATCTGGAGGTGAGATGAGGAGAAGCTGTAAGAAAAACCATAATCAGAATACATTGTATGAAAAAAATATATTTTCAATAAAAAGAAATACAAATGTAGAAGCGATATTTGTACCTATTTGACTAGTGAAAAATCAGATAAAATGTTGGTGGATATCTGGGAAAATGAAACTTTCACATGTCACACTTGGGGAAGCAAACACGTCAGGTGCTTTGGAGAGCATTTGGTAATACTTATTTTTCAACAATAAAATGGCACATTCCAGAATACCTATAGAGGTTAGGGAGCAAGTAAGGCACTATGGGTCAGGAAGAGACTGTCCAAGGGCAGTGACACAGAGTACAGCAATATAAAGAAGAAAGGGGGATGATGAACCAGGAAGGTTAAGTGGGGTGGGGCGTGGTGAGGCCAGAAGACAGGGGATTATGGAGATCAATAAATAATACTACGGGAGACACTTTGTAAAATAAATGTGTGTGTGTGTGTGTGTTAAATGGAGTTATCCTATAACTGGCAACAATACCCTAATTAGACACCACACACTATCAGATTAAAAAAAACAAAAAGTCCAGTAGCAACAGCAACGGGTTACCTTTTTTTGAGTTGTTGGGTTTCATAGACCTCCAAACATTACATGGCGTTACTAGTGCTCTTGATCACCCCCACCCCCCGAGCTTGATGTAAGATGCTGTTGCTTAAGATACCACATACTTGAGTCATAAAACATCTAAAAATCAATATGCTATCCACCTAGAAACTTCCTCCCTACTGGCTAATTTTCATACTGCTGGAAGGTGCTATACATGTGACAGGAAGAAAAGGTCATCAAGTCCCCCAGCTGTGAACCCTGTGGGCTACGGTGACAACTGTCCTGATGACATATGCCTGCTGGTGCAATAGTGGCGTTGAACACTGTAGAAGTAACCAATGTGGAAGCCATACTTGGCATTGTTAATGGGGCTAGATATCTGTAGTGAATACATTCTCTGCTAGGGCCTATGACCTAATAGTATCTTTTCGCTAAACAGACATATAATTAAATGAGTCATAATGACTTATTGCCATACTCATACACCAGTGTATCTTCCATCCCCCTTCAGAGAAGCTTGTTCTTGCAATAGGTAGTAGTTAATACAGAGATTCAAACTGCAGAAAATAGAAGCCTGGGAATGCTCAGACTTAAAATGAGATCTCTGTATCATATGCCTTGTCCGCAAGGCTCAAATATCTTCAAGGAAGATTCTAAGATCCAGAGGTGGTAGATAAGCTCAAGGAGATGGGAGTTTCTAAACACCAAATGGTGTTGCACACACAAACTCAGTGACAGCAATAGCATGTGTAAGACATATACAAGTTCAAGGCAGACAAAAGGGAGGTGGCTATGAAGTCTCACTACTAATAGCATTTGATAGTTGCTGGGAAAGGGAGAGTCAGTCTTCCTCAATGATGTCATTCCCGGTAGGTTGACCACAGTCCAGGGTGTGTCCATACCCAAGAGGACTTGAACAACACAAATTGTGCTCAATGGGTTTCAAAAAAGAAGAGAACTTGCAGTTGAGTGCATCTGGATGCGAGCATGGATCTAAGAGGAGCTGTGGGTATACAAGCATGAATATGATAAAAAATTCATCATATGAATTCTAAAAGAATTAATTAAAAAATAGAAGAAAAAAAGGCACATTCCAGGAGAGTCATTATGTCATGCTATGTAATTACTCAGCTTTAAAAGTGAAAATAATCTTATGGTTATATAAGAGAATAGTCAATGATAAAATATTTAGAAGTTAAATCTAAACTTTCTAAGAATCTGTTAAAAATATAAACTCCCACATAAAAATTATTTTCTCTCTCCCAAACAGTCCTACATTTCCCTAATCAGAGATTGCTTGGACATTGCTTTTTATCTCACTAGTGAATCCTACAAATCTCAGTGAAACCATTTTCCTTTTAATTATGATTATCAAGTGTGCTTTTTTAAGGCAATAACTTTGCTTCATTTTGAGGTGAGCTACCGGTGAGATAGACATTAGCCATGGGACCTCTGGAGGCTCGACTGCAGTCATCCCAACAGTACCTGGGTATGCAGTACCTGGGACCAGATGAATGCACAAAGGTGAAAGGAAAGGGGGGACGAGAGAAAATGGGAAGAAAAAGAATAGTGGGGAGACGGGGAGGAGGATAGAGATCTCTCAATCAATCATTGACTCAATGGGACTATGATGTAATGTAGAAGCAGACATGTTTCCTAAATATCTTCTCCCTGGAACAATTTGGCCCACTGGAAGATACCCAGAACACAGTGAGCGTCACAGTATCACAGTGTGATCAGAGAAGAGCACGAGGACCAATATTCTCCTGAAGTCTTCCAATTCATCATTACCTGAACAATATTTTAAGAGCAAAATAGTGGTTAATAAAGAAAATGAATGGCCCAGAAAGTCTTTAGGGAAGAAGGCAAACTCATCTTTTCAAGAACTAAGAAAACCAGGAGGAAAAATTAGAGTATTTGAATAAGTGATACAAGAAAACAGAGTATACAGTTCTTGCTCTTCCAGGGGAACAAGTGGTCCAGCAGTTAATGGTAGCTGTCCCGTAGGAGGGGGCACCATAAAATAGCAAGTATCTTCATAACTTTCAGCATCAACCAAGACAGCCTATAAGCAAGAGAGGACAGAAAACTGCTTTCTCAAAATAAAAGGTATCTATTGCAAATAGGCACAACTTCTAATCACACTTCAAAGACAGCATCAAGAGTCCTTAGAGAGCACAGTGCCCCAGCCCTCCATTCTTCCTATGAACTCAGAAGAGCAAATGCCTTGACTCTCCCAAGGCTTTAGAACCTCCAAGAGTTGCAATCCAGGACCCCAGCCCATACTTTCCACACACTGCTATTTCATTCCTCCTTCCACACTCTTCCACCCTCTGACATCTGTCTCCACTCCCTAGTCTTCTGGGCTTCCTTAGAGAGGCACTTTTTAAACATTCTTAAGATGTTATTGGATATTTGAGTATAGATTGGATAGCACATATCATTACAGTGATGTTGCAAACATTCTTCAGTGTGGTGTGGCATTTTGTTCACCAGAGGAAGGTTCTTCACCGGGGAACATTTAGAGGTACCATGCCATGAAGTCTGTAAGGAACTTCCATGTCACACTGAACAAGACAGATGGGTGCTAGCTGGGCAGGCAAGCCATTGTGGGAAAATGCTGACAACTATTGAACATGATGGGGAATATGCACCATGCTAGTGTTTTACATTTTATGTTTAGAAAGTTGATGATGAAAATGAGAGACAATGAGGTGTATTTTAAAGTCCTTTTTGTAATAGGTCTGTGCCAAGCTGCTTAGCCACCCCGTGTGATTCAGCTAAGTCAAGTGTCCCAAGGAGGAGACCTAGCAGGTGCTCAGATAATTCTAAACCAAATGGCAACAAAGCCACATCTTACAAACTTGTCTACAGGTGACAGAAACTAGAAGAGAGGTTCTTGTGGTATAAGTTCTAGGAGAACTTGGACCCTGCTGTCATTTTATGTCTCTCCATTAACAGGACAGGAAAAAAAAGCTACAAAACCATATTACAGACAACTGTTTTGTAAAACAAACAAACAAACAAACAAGCCAGCCAATGACTTTGTTTTGCTCTATACTTTAACAGCTCTGAAATGTCACATTTAGTGTTATCTCTCGTAGGAAGCTCAATGGGAATGGGGAAACCCTCACCTGGGAAGGAAGCAGGTGACCAGATGGGTCTTCTCCAAGATTAACCTGCTGTGTTCTTTCTTATCTCTTGGGCCTGACTTAAGCTGTGCTCTTTGAGCTGTCAAATAAGCCAAGGACATGCCTCCTCCCCAGATTCTTAGCTCTACATCATAAACACTCTGATCACACATGGGAAATGCCACTTGTGCTTTTATTTCCTATTAAGTATTTGAAGTTCAATTCTCAGAATGAAGCTGGTCTGTCTAGAGGCAGTCCTCACAGGGCTTGATCCTAAGCCCCGCCTGCTTCTTATCAACAAGAGGGAGTTCTGGAAGGGCCGTGGCTAGGGTGTGGCTAGGGCGTGGCTAGCTATGCTCAACAAAGCACAGACAAAACAAAAGCAAGATGTGGCCCTGCTCTCAAGCTGCTTCTTGTATGTAGAAGGCTTGTATGTTATTGTCTGCAACATAGGGTTCAATGAAATGAGAGAGACTGGTGAGCTAGAGGGAAGGGACGGACAATCCGCCTAAGACAGTTGGCATGGTAACAGAGGACAGTAAGGGGTCCATGTCCTGATGCTTTCATGAATGCAGAAGAGTATGCTCCAAACGAAGAGCCTAGCTTGCCAGCAGGCACATGAGAAAAGCAATGTTCACACTGGGGCAGTGGCAAGCCTGTGTGTGTGCGCTTAGTGCAAGCTTATACTTGGAAAAATGTATTAAAGCAAAGGAAATGGTTGACCCAACAGAATCAATTCTGTGGCCATTTCTTCCTATCAGATTTATATATAAAAACAAAGACTCATCCATTAAGAAACAAAAGTATCTGTGTACATTACTCCCCAAATCACTTAGTGTTAGGGTGGTACACAAAAGAGCCTTCCATTCCCTTCCTCTAGGGGCTTGGTCGTGGCTTAAGAGTTCACTCACATTCTCAGGATCAGCTTTCCAGTCACTGTACCCAACTTGCAAATGGAAAGTGTTCCAAAGGCACCCTTGTATGTGTGTACTCTCCCGAGCTAAATCAAAAGATTGTTCTCATTGGCTCAGCTCAGTGAACCATACCCTGGGGGCTGCCATAGAATCCTCTAGGGAACTCTAAAGCACTAGATGCTGCCAAAGCTCAACTCTAGAAATTTCCATAGTGATTCTGTTTTCAGGGTTGTATAACTGAAGCAGAGTTATTCTGTTTTTACAGTTTAGTTATTTAAAAAAAAATGAATGTTATAAGAAATCATGGTGTAATTATAAGGAAGTCATGTATGTCAAAACAGAAGTAAGATGTCTCAATAAAATCAACTCATATATATATATATATATATATATATATATATATATATATATCTGTAATAGTTATTTTTCCTTGCCAGGTTTAAAGAGTTTCAGAAAGCTTAAAGCTTTTGTTGTTGTTGTTGTTGTTGCTGTTGTTGCTGTTGTTATTGTTGTTGAGATAAGAGTGTCTTATATAGCCCATGGTAACCTGAAACTTACTGTCTGTAATGTGAAAGAAGAGGACAAAATGTGGTTAAATTTATCTCAACTGCCCTTCCAGGAAGTGGGAAACTAATTTGTTGTCTGAAATAAACAAAACCTTTTTTTAGAGACCAAAAAAGAATGCAAAATCATTGAAAGAGCAGGAGAGAGAGAGAGAGAGAGAGAGAGAGAGAGAGAGAGAGAGAGACAGAGACAGAGAGAGACAGAGACAGAGACAGAGACAGACAGAGACAGAGAGAGAAAGACAGAGACAGAGACAGAGAGACAAGAGACAGAGAGACAGAGAGAGACTATAAGATGATATGTGTGCGGTTATAACTGCCCTATAGTTAAAACTCTGTGTTTATCAAGTGATGATAGATGAAGTGTGCACACAAGCAGTGAAGCATCACTCAGCCTTAAAAGGGAAGGGGTTTCTGGTTGATACACTTTTAAAGCACTATGGCAAGTGAAAGAATCCAGACACAAAAGGCAAAGACTATTTAACCCCATTTTATCTAAGAAACATAGCTAAAACTCACAGGGTCAGAGAAGCAGGAGGAATGAAGGTTACAAGGCACTGGGGAAGGTTAGGAGGGGCGCAGAGAGAATGGAGGATAACTTCCATGAATTTAAAGAGCTTCTCTCAAGGATTCCGGAAAGATTCCAGAAAGGGATAGTAGAACAGGTTACACACATTGTAAATGTACTTTAATGGAAATGAACGCATATGAATGAAAATGGTAAGATGGTAAATTTTATGATATGTCTATTTTACCACAAGAAAACTTGGATTTAATAACAGAATTGACTTAACTACAAAATCAATACTCAGCACAAACACAGAAAGTTTAAATTTGATTACCATTTCTTTAGCCTTCTATTACTAGAGTTAATCAGCTCCACTTTTTATTTTCCTAGTTACATAGACTATACCAACAACCTATTGAGGGCCTCTCTTTCTCAGCCAGCTCTTCTTCCTTTATCTTCTCATCATAGGAAAAGTACAAATGGCCCACCGTATATTGACTGTCTTTAGGAGATTGCACTGACTGATGAACTAAGACCTCTCCAATCCACTTTCAAGCTCATGAACTAGCTAACATATATTTAGAATGATTTTCTCTGTGAGTCTATAGATGTTTGTGGACTGGATGCTTATACTTCATTAAGAAATCTAACAGTTGTTTAAAAAACCCATATTAACAATATGGAGTCATAAAACACAACTTAAAATGGCTATTGACATAGGTAATATGGATATCTTTGTGTAAGGGTATAGATGCAACTTCCCTCTTTCAAGAATATTATGTGTGCAGGTAAGGTAACAAACAACCTGTTATAGCTTGAATGTGAAATGCCCTCCACAGACTCATACACTGAATACATGGTCCCCAGTTGATGGTACTATTTAGGAAGGTAGTAGAAACATTAAGAGGCAGGGCCTAGATGGAGGAATTGAGGTCATTGGAGTTGTGCCTCTACTTGCCCCCCAGTTCCTTCCTTTCTCTTGGCTTTCTGTCTATCAAAAGATAGATCACCTCCCCCAACACAAATACTGATGCCTACCCAAGCTCAAGAGACCATGGACTGAGCACTCTAAAACCAGGAGCCAATATGAATGTTTCCTTCCCTTAAATTGCTTCTGTTGAGCATCTGGTCACACCAATATGAAATGAATGCATGATTCATCATGTAAATAAGGCAGAAAGTAGTCTTGTTCATGTGTGAACAGAGTAGGCAAGAGCTGTAGAAAGCCTAGGGAAAAAGAAGTAAAAAGTCTATATAGTCTTAGCAAAGACAAAACATTCAGCTTCAGGTTCATTGACTAAGCCCAGCTTGTTGACCTTTGCAAGTCGATACTGATAGTCTTACGGAGATGGCTGGTGTTTGCCATTGAGGATAGGGTTGTGCAACTGCATTTTAAAAGAAAGATGAATCCAAACTACATACATGGATAATGTAACAAATTAATATTACCTGTAAACATGCTGTTAAAGTATGGGGCTTATAAGTTCTCAGGCAAATTTTATAGAAAAGGTAAGACTATCAAACACATTTTGGGTATTTTGTACAGACCAAAGTCTGCCATAATCATCCTTTTGGCTTTGAATGGGTGCAAGTAGCAGATGGAAAAAAACAGTGATATATGGTGAATCATCAAATTGATACCTTGACACCATAAATCTCCCCCCACCTTTAGTCTCCCTCAACTTGCAAACTTTTATGGAGATATTTTAATCTTTTCAATCTGGTAAGATTTTTGTTTTAAGGCCCTGCTGCATGGATTCTCAGAACAGCCAGTCCCTCACCTTTCCTTTACTCTAAAAAACTTTTACCCAGCAAAAGGATAAAAGACACAGTCACCACCTAGTTTGAATAAAAACCAAGGGAATCTCTTGGTTTGGTGTACTTGCTAGCCTTAGTTTGTGGTCTGGCATGTCTTTTTTCTCCCCCTTCCAAGGAGGAATTGCCTTGCTGACCTTAGATAGATAGATAGATAGATAGATAGATAGATAGATAGATAGATAGATAGATAGATAGACAGGAAAATTATACTAAAGATTGAACAGTTAAATTAAATGACAAAGGTGGACTAAACCTAAAAGTGGTATACAAGTGGAGAGGAACAAGATAAAAAAAAATCACATATGTGGCAGAGTGAGGACACAGAAGAGAGCCATCGAGCTCAAGTAGAATTTATTCTAGGAAACAGAAAGCAGTGTGGAAAGGTGGGTTGCACATAACTGGGCTGTGGAAGATGGTTTGGAAAGTCTAGTCATCCTTAACCAAGTCCCACGTGCTGGGACACACTCCTTTGCTGTTACATTCGGCCCCCAGAATTACAACAAAAGATTCGGTACTTACTTCATGCTTGCTTTAATCTACATGTTCTGCCCCTGTAAACACTGTAACTTAAAATTCTGAAACTGTAAGATCAAGCAACTTTGTGCTTATAATTTACTCTTCCAAATGAAATTTCCATTCAGTTTCTCTGCTGCAGAATTTCCAATGAAATGTTTCAATGAAATGGACCCTGTTCTCAGCAGACTTATTCTATGTGGCCTTTGTCTGGATTAATCAACCTCAGATTTCAGGGCCTCCTGCTGGTCTTAATTAGAGTATCTCTGCCCCAGGCAGAGTCAGATCTCAGTATTAGATC
This sequence comes from Mus pahari, assembly GCF_900095145.1. Classification (NCBI taxonomy): domain Eukaryota; kingdom Metazoa; phylum Chordata; class Mammalia; order Rodentia; family Muridae; genus Mus; species Mus pahari. Next base: position 128,519,261 of record NC_034590.1, on the reverse strand, counting down.
TTCCAGCTTCTAAGAACAAAAATATGGGTACCATTATTGAATGTCCAATGACTCTCACATCTGAATGAAACCAATTTGGATTCCTCCCACAAATGAAGTGATTCAGCAGCAGAGGATAGCAATCTCACATCTTTATCACACACGAATGCACAGTACATGTAAACCCTGAGAGCTGAAAGCAAATGAGGCAGCTCATGTGCAGGAAACACGGTCAGTTCACAGTGGAATTCAATGTAAAACCATTGTTCTTATGTTGTATGCTATCATTAGGAGGGAAGTACTGGATCCATTTCCTTAGAATGGTAAGTCTATTTCCATGGCAACCAGAGAATGTACTTTTTGCTCCAGGATAAATGAACAGCATCTCCATTAAGTCATGCATTTTCTAGGCATTTCTAGGACCAATACCAGCTCTAAGTCCTGACAAACACCCATTTGCTTCCATTTTTTTTTAAAAAATATTTTTTATAGATACAGAAGAGACTCAGAAATCTAAGAGACCAGCATCCTGATCAACACTGATCCTGGATCCATTACCAAGTATTCCTGACGCTGAATGCCTTGTCTTGTTAAATGAAATTAAGTTGGCTTCACTTCCACTGGCACTACCCCTATAACTGCTGTGTGTTTAAGCAGAACATGGCAATAGGTGAAAGTGGTAGGGTTTTTTATATGAGCTCCCCCTCACCCTCATAACACTCCAATCGAATGCTGGCCATGACTCATGAGTCTAACTGAACAATTTTTTAGGACTATACACCTTTCTTTAGACAGTGTCCATGGAAAGCTCCAGGTCCATGGACTCCAGGTCTTGCTTCCTTGTACATTTGTCTGTTGAGAGGTTGTCTAGACATGCTTTAAAGCTTAGAACTACTTTTACAGTCTCTCTTGGACAGCATCGTCATGAAGTTGAATGGCTCTGGGTTAGTCAACACCTTCACAAAAAGCTTTCAATCCCCCAAGCTCAAATGACCTGTTTTCACTGTAAAATATGGGCCTGTTCATATTCCATGCACACAACAAAAACCCCTTGCCAATGTGCCCCTAAGGGACCTTTGAGTAGGCTCTCACCCAGTTACCTCTGTTAGGAACGTCAATAGTTAATTGAAAGAGACAGAGTCTAGCTCAGTCCTTTCTTCGAACTCCTATCTCTCCATCCTAGCCACAGTTTACAATCAAAATCTGGATGCCATTGTGGATGCCAGGAAGTGTTTGCTGACAGGAGCCTGATATGGCTGTCTCCTGAGAGGCTCTGCCAGAGCCTGACAAATACAGAGGCCAATGCTCACAGCCCACTATTGGAATGAGTGTGGAGTCCCCAATGGAGGAATTGGAGAAGGAACTGAAGGAGCTGAGGGGGTTTGCAGCCCCATGGAGGGAGCAACAGTGTCAACCGGCCAGTCCCCCCAAAGCTCCCTGGGACTGGATCACCAACCAAAGAATACACATGCAGGGACCCATGGCTCTAGCCGCATATGTGGCAGAGGATGGCCTTGTTGGACATCAGTGGAAGGAGAGGCCCTTTGGCCTGAGGGTGTTTGATGCCCCAATATAGGGGAATGCCAGAGAAGGAAGAAGGGAATGGGTGGGTGGGTAGGTGGGGAGCACCCTCATAGAAGGGGAGGGGAGATGGGATAGGGGGGTTCTGAAGGGGAGATCTGGAAAGGGGAAACATTTGAAATGTAAATGAAGAAAATATCAAAAAAGAAAGAAAGGAAGGAAGGAAGGAAGGAAGGAAGGAAGGAAGGAAG
>NC_034590.1:128508775-128517465 GCF_900095145.1 Mus pahari | reverse complement strand
AAGAGAAAGGAAGGAAGGAAGATAGAAAGAAAGAAGAAAGAAAGAAAGAAAGAAAGAAAGAAAGAAAGAAAGAAAGAAAGAAAGAAAGAAAGAAAATAAATCTTGGTGTTGAACTCTTTAGATATTTCCATTTAATAGGTTCAGTGTGGAGCCCAGTAAGGGCATTTGAAAGTGTTTCCCTAATGACTCTGGTGCATAGCTCCACTGATCCCTAGAGACCATTAGACCCATGAGCTCACAAATCTAAAGCCTTTATTATGCAAGTTATTTAGTAATATGCTTCACTTATTTCTTCATTGGTCACCACCTCCAAAAGTTCTCTTTGTGGAGGATGTTGGTTCAGAACTCTTTCTATCCACTTATACATATGCATACTCACAAATATATCAGTGAACTTGAGAATCCAACATGAAGATCCTATACTGATTTCACTTTTCAAAATAATTTTCAACATGCCATATTGCCTTGCTGGTTTCACTTAGCAACCTCCACTTAGCTCTCCTCTGCCTCTTTCCCAGTTGCTGCTAAGAACAAACTTGCCCCAGTTATATTGAAAGCTCATCCCTCAGAGTCTCAGGTATCCTCTGTGGTAGCAGAAAAGGTGCATGTGGCTACTGGCTGGGATTCGGGTTTAAAGTATGCACTAGTCCGGAGAGTGAGCGTGTGGGGGTGTATGTGCGAGCACATGCGTTTGTGTGTAAGGGTCAGGGCCAGCCTTGGGTGTTCTTTCCCAGAAGCCCTTCACCTCGCTTTTTGAGATAGTCTCTCACTGGGATCTGCAGTGTACTGCGAGCCCCACCAAGCTGCTTGTCTGCCTCTCCATTGCTGGGATTGCAAGCACAGGTCTCCATAGTCAAATTTGCTCATGAGAGCTAAGGGTTGAGCTCCAGCCCTCCTGTTTGAGTAGCAATCACTTTACCAAGTAAACAATCTTCTCAGGCCTCACTCCAGACTTTAAAAACTGAATTCTTCTGGACAATATGTAAAAGATCTCATTGATAGCTTTTTCTTTTTAATTTTATATCTCACACACACACACACATACACACACACACACACATACACGAGGAATACATTGTAGCTGTCTTTAAACACACCAGAAGAGGACCTTGGAACACATTGCAGATGGTTGTGAGCCATAATGTGGTTGCTGGGAATTGAACTCAGGACCTCTGGAAGAGCAGTTAATGCTCTTAACCGCTGAGCCATCTCTTCAGTCCCATCATTGATAACTTTTATTGATTACATACTAATGTGATGATGTTAGATAATTGAAGTAAATAAAGCCCAATACTAAAAATAGCCAAGTTCAACTGTTTTTGTTCACTTTCATAATTGTAATAATCATAAAATGTAAGGTTCTTGTGTGTTTCACATTATATGTCTATGAGATGGCTCTGTTCTAACTGATGGCCACTGTAGTTCATCTGCTATTCTAAAATCTACCATAGTGGACATTATTATAGACTGTGTGGTCCTTGACAAGGGTTCTCTGCCTCCAGGACAAAGTATGCAAGCATTTTTTTTCCTACAAGGTGGGGATTTAACTGTCATCTACTGCACAAAGCCACCAGGATGCGGAAGTCTGCACTCCACAGCATATCAAGAGTGGAGGAGGGTTCAAAACCCAGTTCAGCAAGAAGCACACATGGCAGTGATCCCCAAAGGCAGATTTAAAACCAAAGGATCACCCGAGCCTTTGAAACTTTCATATACACACCAAAATACTCATCAAAATAGATATGCTAGTTAAATGAATCCTTTCCCATCCACTGCATGTGAAAGCATTCAGATTAATAAAGAATAAAATTCAGCCTGGAAAATACTGAAGCGACTCACATGGTACCCAATATACATTCTGAGTTCCCAGTAGGAACAATATGGCTCAAAATATTTAGAGGTTTAAAGTACCCCCAACACTAAAAAGAAAAGAAATGCTTATACTTCTAGAACACAATGCGTCTTGAGTCCTAATAATGTTAACTCATAACCACTAATACATGTTTGCTCTCCAGCCCTGGCCAAGCCCTGAATCTTGGGAGCTGCTCTTCAATCACCTCAAATGTTTTTTGAGACTCAGAAGTTCTTTTACAAGATTTGTTTTCTACTCACACGTAAGGGCCTGAACTTCCTAGCAAACGCTATTCCCAGAACAATTTTTATGTACAGAAACGGATAGTGCTAAATCATGTGACAGTCCAGGTGCTCACTCTCAAACACGACTTGTTAGGTACTGATGATCTTGCCAGAGACATCTCAGAGCAGAAACGGTGGCACACACCCGTGATCCCAGCACTAGGGAGGCTGAAGGAACAACATTTCCAGTTCCAAGCCAGGCTAGCCTACAGAGCCAGACCCTGACCCAAAGATAACGAACAAACATCTACACACAAATATATATTTAAAAAAAAAACACAAATGTAAATCTGTTGTGCAAATCCAGGGACAAAAAGATTGTAAGAACCAGAGGATCAATGAGTTTTTCAGTAAGATTGTGTCTCCTTGCAACATCAGAAGCTAAAGTCCCAAACATGAGCTGAGCAAGGAGGACACAGATGCTGAACTGGACTGGAGAGATCCCTCAACCCTGCACAAAAACGCTTCGGACAACTGAGTCAAGCGGCGAGTGGGAGTGGTGGACTTCCCCAGAGAGGAGCACCCTAACGGGTTCCCAATTGTCAAGCAGTCATCCCTGAAAGCCTACATACAAGTAACGTTATAGAGATTCAGCAGATTATGTTTAAGAATGTATATGTTTATATAAATACTTAACGTCATACAATGAAAAAAAAGCCATGAATTTGAAGGAAAGCGAATGGTGTATGGAAAGGCTGAGGGGGGGGGAGAGGGAGGAGGGAAATGTTGCAATTAAAGGGCAATCTTTAAAATAAACAAAAGCAACAACCACAATGAAACAGAGAAGAGACAGGAAAGGCAAGCTGGGCTCTCCGCTCTGGGAGGAAAATGCCATCTTTGTTTAGCTGCAGCGCCTGGAAGAGCTCTTAGCGCACAACCATACTTCAAATACATGTTTAAAAAACACTTGGTGGAGAACAGTGGTTACCCTGTTTCTAAGTAAAGCATTAAAGATTGATCAAAAGTTACATTCACAAACAGAAGTGAGGACCCAGCATCCATAAGGCCTGCAGACATAGTCAGAGTCCCTCTCACTAACTAACCACAGCCTCGGGAAAGAATTGGTGAAGTTTGTGGGGCAACCAGGGTCTCTCCCCAGTCCTGTTCCCACTCAGAACTGAACAACAGACTGCAAAGCAACAGGTTTTGCAAAATCCTTCAGCTGGCAGAGTGAAGGACTCTAGGATACAAATAAAATCTCAAAGCTTCTCATAGGGGTCATATACCATATATCCTGCATATCAGATATTTACATTACGACCTATAACAGTAGCAATTACAGTTATGAAGTAGAAGTGAGATAATTTTATGCTCTGGAGTCACCACAACATGGGGATCTTTATTAAAGGGTCCCAGCATTAGGAAGATGAAGAACTATTGCCCTTGGGCTTCTAAGAAGGCCTATATATGTAGGGTTTGTGTTAGAATTGCCTAATCATTAAAGACACCAGTGGAAGCCTGGGAACTTTGGCCTCACCCATATCATAAGAAGACCTTCCAAATGCCTAAAAAATTCTGGACTGAATGTAATGACAACAAATCAGACCAATTCAAAGCAGGGAAAGGCACTTATAGCTACCATAAACAGAAGGGAATTAGCTGTCAGAGTGACAGGCCAAGAAGCTGACTTCTCAAGAGCCTTGTATGGAGGTTCTAGCTAGGGGTGAGGAAGCAGAGCTGGCCCTGTGGATTGCTGTTCTAGTTTGCTTTGCATTGCTGTGATAAAATATTCTGAATAAAAGCAATTTGAGGGAGGAGAGGAAAGTTTGGGCAGGAACTCAACGCAAGAGCCCAGAGGGAGGAACTGAAGGAGAAGCTGTGGAGAACTACTTCTTACTGGCTTGTTCCTCACGGCTCTCTTAGCTATGTCGTTAAACAATCAGGACCATCTGCCCACAGTGGACTGGGCCTTCCCACATCAATCAATCACTAATTAGTGATCACTAAGTCAATCTCTAGACTTGCCAGTTGGCCATCGGTTGAAGGTATTTTCTCAGTTCCAAACTGGCTTTCAACAGCCATGAGGGAATTTGGCTAGCAAGTTATAAGAAATTGATGAAGGGCACAGGGGCAACATAAATGTTCTCAAGAAATAAAAGATTAAGGGACAGAAACAAAGTACTCAATCTGCAGGGATGACTTGTAAAGTCCACTAACTAAAGAGCAGGCTGAGATGTGATCCATAAAAAAAAAAAAAAAAAAAAAAAAACAAAAACCAATCTCTCAGTGTAACCCTAAATCCTGATCAGTTCTGCCTCTGGTAGTTCTTGCTTCTGCTCTTCCATGAAGTAAAATGTACATTAAGATTTTTCAGAAGATCATTGACTCTATTGAAAAATTAAGTATTTTTTTGTTTGTTTGGTTTGGTTTGGTTTTTGAGACAGAGTTTCTCTGTATACCCCTGACTGTCCGGGAATTCACTTTGTAGATCAGGCTGGCCTCGAACTCANAAATCCGCCTGCCTCTGCCTCCCAAGAGCTGGGATTAAAGGCATGCGCCACCACACCTGGTCCAAAAATTAAGTATTTTTAAAGCCTAATAATTAACCTAAAGAGCATTTCTATGCCTTAAAAATTTGCAAAACCATGCTGCCTATCTGTTATTTGGGGGACTCTGCATATTTTAAAACAAGGTTGGGCCAGATCCAACCAGAACATGTTGAGCACTTCGGGGCCAGTATTGCTGGAGCAGTCATTCTCTAAACATTCCACTGTGACTCCATGGGATGATGCTACAGGTAGGCAAGCATGCGCTATAGAACCAGATAAGTCAGAATTCCAAGAAGACACCAGGAATGATCAACCAAGTCACTGTTGCTACTCAATAATAATATCATTTCAACAAATCACATCAGTTACTATTAGATCATAACTCATAAATATCAGAAGTTTAAGGTCATCCTCAGCTACAGATTCTTAAGGCCATCCTGGGCTACCTGAAAGAGAGGAAGAACAGTGGAGGAGATGATGATTACTATTGATCAACCTGTGCATACTTTTAGCAAATCAGCTAAACTAGATCTTCTGTGTAAAGGAGGTAAGGTTGCAGGAGAGGGGAGAGGAACGTTGAGATCAAAGATGGAGGTTTCAGCTTCCTCTAGAATGTCATCTATGCTCATGGGATTGAATACAAACAAGGGAGCACAATTTCTGGAGCACCATGATGGAGTGATAAAGGCAAGATGGAAAACAAGGGATAAACAATAGGAGGACCAACTTTCATAAAAATCTCTCAGCAGAAAGTAGAATGGGAACATCCAACTAAGAGCTACCAGCAACCAAAACACTTGGACTTTTATGTCACACTACCCTTGGGCTTTTTAAACCTCCATCTGCTTCACTGTGATTACTAAACCAAAGTTAGACTACATTTTAGGGATAGCATACAACTAACTCCATCACAGATAAAGAGCATGCAAGGAGCTAATCAGAATAAAGAACTACAGAAAGATACTGTGGCTGACACTGAGGGGAGATGGGTGAGTTTTCAACGACAGCCCAGCCTTGGCACAGCAATCAAGCTTCATCCGAAAGGTATTTAAGGCAGGAAAAAAAAGACCCATTTAGAGAGATCATTATGGTATTTTCAAGCAAAGTGAATTTTTTTCAGGTTGCTTTGGGTCTATTAATTATTAGAAGAGCAAACATTTCTACAAGTTGGAATTTAGAGTCACAGGTGTGTGTGTGTGTGTGTGTGTGTGTGTGTGTGTGTGTGTGTGTGTGTGTGCCACATACTCCTGCTCCCAGCAGGTTAACAGGAACATTCTCTTCTCTCATTTTAAGATGAATGGGAATAAAAGAATCCTCCCAGGCTGTGAGAGTCTCTTTGTTTACAGCTGAACAAAAACCACTGTGCAGAATGGGTTCTGAGATCTGTCACATGGCATAGTAAAGTGTCCTTTCTTACAGTTTCATCTTTTCACTACGGTAGGAGAGACATGGAGAGAGAATCTCTCTCATCCACAGAGTAACATCTTCATCTTAGGATACTAATGGATTCGCAACTGAGAATCTGCAATTTGACGAATCTGTCTAGATTTTCTGAAAACAGGTCAATGTGTCATTTTAACTCTATTAAGTGGCCCTTTTCACCTCCCCACTGTGATAACCGAGGGTCATCACAGCCACTCAGTCGCTGTACGTCAGCAATTTATTTTCTCCCTAACCGAAAGCTGCACTCACGCTCCCCGATCTTTATGGAGATACCGCTAATATTCCATCTAGCAACAGCTTTGTAACAACAGTGGGTGAATGCTGTAAACCTTCCCCAACTTGTGTCTGTCCTCAGAAACAAAGTAAACGTTTGCCAGTGTAAACTCTATGGTGAAAATATGAGCTCAGTCTGGCAACCTGAAAACATCGGACATCGGAACCCCACCTTAGCATCCAACTGCTCAGGAACAAGGGTGTCTTCCTTGTTCAGTTCCAGCATTTCTGATGGGGCAATCTGAGGCTCATGCATGGACAACTAACAAATCCTATGGGAACAGCACAACAATGGCAGTTATGCTCCTGAGCCTTGACAAGCAATTGTAAATTGAGAACTTAATACCAGGACCACTCAATCCAGAATACAATTCAATGCAGACTGCTTGCTTGCCCAGCATGTATAGGCAAGGCTCTGAACTCAACTTTCAGTGCAGGAGTGGGAGAGAAGTGCTTCAGAGTAGATGCCTAGGTGCTGTGAATATGCAGAGCCACAGATTGTCTAGAGAGTTAAGGTAGGACAAGAGGGGTTGTTACACTGAAGTTACTCAAAAACCAAGCTATATGAGTTTGGACAACTGGGTAATTTGAGGACAAGGGAAATAAGTATCTGCTTCATAATTTCTTTAACACCCACACTTTAGAGCAAAAATCTTGATAAACCACTCTTACCCATTCTGAATTTATACCATTGATCTATATAAAGAAACAGGCATTTGCAGGAATTAAATGAGAGTCTCTTGGACCCCAAGCTTGTTAGTGGATTCAAGTCAAGGTGTTTTGAAAATACACCAATCTGACCATCCTTTCAAAGGTATTACTGGCCATCCTTCTCCTAGGATAGTCATTAGAGGACAAAGTTCTATCTCCCAAAATGCCAAAGGAGTAGTTTACTACAAACCCAATTACAATATTCTTAACATAGATGCCTTAAACGTCTGCTACCCCCTAAGTACAGATGAACACTGTAGAATCTTACTACTTACTACTCATGTTCAAAACATATTCTATAAAATCTTGTGGGGTTCTTGGGAATTGCTCCTTCAGTAGAGTTGGGGCAGGGTCAATTTGATGCACACCAAAATGCTCTGTCTGAACTACAACACAAGCCTGCGTTAACTTGTTTTCCCTGCTAAGTGATCTCAAAATGGATATTTTTCAAATAGCTACGTATGGGTTTTGAATGGACGTCAACACAGAAAACATACGAGTGCTCAGGCACGCATGGTACCTCCATGTCAACCCCCACCCATGGTTAAGGGACTATCAGGGTAAAGGGGGATGAGTTTATGAGCCAAGCTGGAAGGTAGGGAGGACTGAAGCAAAACAGTGGCTTCTAAATGTGGCAGGTCCTTGACACTCACAGTCTCACAGCAGCTGTGACTGCCTGCCGAAAGTTAAGCCAGTCAGCACTCTAGCACGGAGGACTAATGAGCATCCCTACCTGCACCTGAAGAGGGGAGTCAGCTTTCGTTAAGGGTGTGGCCCTGGTAGGTCCACCACGTTCCAATGGATGCCTCCATACCCAAGAGTATATAGCCAGCATCAACCAGACTTAATGGGGTTTTTTAAAAAGCAAAACAAACAAACAAACAAAAGCAAAGCAACAAAACAGAGAACACAGAGTTGGGAAAGGGATGGTGGGAGGTGTGGATCTGGAAGGAGTTACAGGAATGATCAAAACACATTGCCCTAAATTCTCAAGGAATTAATAAAGATCCAAATTTAAAAAGAATTGAAAGGTGTTTCTCCCTCGCCATGGACTATATACAGTATAGTGTGAAGTCTGTCAGAAGTCACAAATAGGCAAAAGGGCAGAACAAAGCATGATGCTGGATACCAGATTGAGATAGCCCCACCTTTAACCTGAGGCACACTGTCCCTGCTTTGCTTCATTGGCTCCTGGTGTAGTCTAGAAACCTACGGTCTGTTTAGGACAGTGGTTCTCAACCTTTGTAATGCTGCAACCTTTTAATACAGTTTCTCATGTTGTGGTGACCCCCATCAACCATAAAATTATTTTTATTGCTACTTCTTCATAACTGTGACTTTTCTACTGTTATGAATCATAATGTAAGTATCTGTGTTTTCCAAAAGTCTCTGGCCATCCCAGTTGTCTTAGTCAGGGTTTCTATTCCTGCACAACATCATGACCAAGAAGCAGCTGGGGAGGAAAGGGTTTATTTGGCTTACACTACAATACTGCTATTCATCACCAAGGAAGTCAGGACTGGAACTCAAGCAGGTCAAGAAGCAGGAGCTGATGCAGAGGCCATGGAGGGATGTTCTTTACTGGCTTGCTTCCCCTGGCTTGCTCAGCCTGCTCTCTTATAGAACCCAAGACTACCA
>NC_034590.1:128451862-128507960 GCF_900095145.1 Mus pahari | reverse complement strand
AGTTGGGGAGGAAAGGGTTTACTCAGCTTACACTTCCACATTGCTGTTCATCACCAAAGGAAGTCATGACTGGAATTCAAGCAGGTCAGGAAGCAGGAGCTGATGCAGAGGTCATGGAGGGATGTTCTTTACTGGCTTGCTTCCCCTGGCTTGCTCAGCCTGCTCTCTTATAGAACCAAGACTACCAGCCCAGAGGTGGCACAACCCACAAGGGACCTCCCCCCTTGATCACTAATCGAGAAAATACCTTATAGCTGGATCTCATGGAGGCATTTCCCCAACTGAAGCTCCTTTCTCTGTGGCAACTCCAGCTGTGTCAAGTTGACACAAAACTAACCAGTACACCAGTGAAAGGGTCATTTGACCCTAAGGGGTTGTGACCCACAGGCTGAGAACCTGCTGTAGGGACAATGAAAGACCTTGCCCAAAATAAGATCTCAATCTACATCTACATAGTGCTTCCGACAAAACTCAGCTGTTGGAATAGCTATAGTCGTGAACCAAATCAGTCAGTCCAAATATTGAAAAAACAAAACAAAGCAAAACCGTGTGTTGTCACCATGCCAAAAGCTGACAATGCAGATCAGCACAGCTGCCCTAAGATGCACAACAGTTTAAAAACCTCAGTAAGAGTAAAGAAAATATTTTTGTGGCACTCTACCCAGAGCCTCGGTTTGAACAGTGATGACTGTCCTAACACCTCCCATGCCTGCCTTCTTCCCATCTGAAGCTCCCTATTGGGTAGCTTAATAATAAGACCCAAATATGTTTTCTTTTATTTTTGAGACTACATTTCCCCTTCCCTTTCCTCCCTCCACCCCTTCTCTTTTACCCCTCCTCTCCTTCTTTCAAATTTGTGCCCTCTTTTTAAATTGTTATTACATGCACATATACATTATGTATATTTTTTCCACCCGCTTTTGCATGTCCATTGTTAATGCCCTTGCTCAGGTCATGTTTAGGCAGGGGGTGAGGACGACACTGCATAACCACGCACTTTTATTTGTGCACATTTCATCCTTATGAAAGAATGGGCTGAAAATGCAAAAAAAAAAAAAAAACTGAACAGTCATTGTCAGGTGCCCTCGTTTGCACTCTGACCAAAAGTACCATAAGGAAGAAAGTATTTGTTCAGCTCACATGTCCCAGGTCACAGTCCAAGGTACTCAAGGCAGGAACCTGGAGGCAGGAACTGAAGCAGAGGCTGTGGTTCACTAGACTGCTCCTCGTGACTCAACCTGCTTTCTTACACAACCCAGGAGCACACACCCAAGGCTAGGACCGCACACAGTGGAGTGGGCCCTGTTATATCAACCATTTCCAAGAAAATGTCTCACAATCTTGCCTACAGGCCAACCTGATGGCAGCATCTTCTCAGTTAGGTTTCTTCTTTCCAGAGAACCCTAGCCGTGTCTAGTTGATAATCACTAAGCACCAGCCCGGGTCCAAGTGGACCATCTGAGTCGGGGGCAGGGCAGATACTGCAAGTCCACCTAAAAGACTCCAGTGAAGCTAGCACTCCTAGTCTTGGCTGCTGAGAAATTCTTTGAAATGGAATTAAACCCAAAACGGACTTGTGGATCTAGAGAATGTTGTGGTCCTTCTCTCATTTGACACTGCGACACTAGCTGTCATGCCTGGAGTAATTTCTGAGACAAGTCTTCTGCTCCATCCTCTGGGTCATTCCGTCCTAGAAGTTGGAGCTGAGGGCCTTTCAGTACCATTCCAACCCACTCCTTTAAAGTTGGGGTACCAGGCAATGTGGCTGGCCTTTGGGTAGACTACTACACAGGAGTCTTCACACTGAGGCTGGGTATGGCTGAGACAAGCACAGAACAGGTGGAGATGATGGTCACTCTGAGCTGAGACAACTTTAGTGAACACTAAAAGCGAGCACCCTGCCCCCTTGTACTCCAGTTCCTCTCCCAAAGCATGCACTCCCGAGTCCAGAAGAGCTAGAGATGGGGAAGGGGCATCCCAAGTCCTGCCTTCTTTCCACAACAAAGATTTGGAAGCAAGCAGCAGTAGAGTGTCCAGGTTGGGACTTGGGGCTGAAAGGTGACCCTAAGGGCTACATTCTTTCAATTTCTCAAAATCGGCTTCTCATCACTTTCATTAAAGTGATTACATTAAAGCTTACATCTAAGCTTTGCAAACTGAAAAGGAAATCTGGATACCTGCAAGCCCTCTGCTCCTGGGCTCTCCGAGGCTGCTTGCTCTGCTACTGAGGGCGGCCAGCCGTTCATGGTTCTCTCCCAGTTGGTCGGCATTTCAATGACTGACTGTCATACAGTAGTAAGCTGGACTCGCTGATTCCTTTGGGTCTGCTGCCTCGTGTCTATCTATAAGTAGCTTCTTCCATTGTCAAGTGGCCTGTTTGTCCTGTCCCAGCTGCTGCTCCCCTTTGCAAGGTAATTCCATATCCCGCTGTGGCATATGTCAATCCAGCTATCCGTGCCCATTTCCTTCGGGAAACTTGCCTTCATCTGGCAATATAGGGTGAGTTAGAAATAGTATGGTTCTACTTCCTGCTTTCCTTATTTCTCACTTAATAGGAAGTGACCATGTAGCTCACGTGCCTCTCTCCTGGTTTGCCCCAACACTCCTATTTATCCCCATGGTGCTGATGGAGCTGTTAACAGTGCCCCCACACCATAGTGCTAGCACTCCCTTTAAGGAGAGCTAGCTCCCCCTGCCTATTTCACAGACTCTGCAAGAGTGTGTGAGGGGAAAATTTGTAGGAAAGAAAGGACACTCATTTCCAGGGTGTGCAGGAAACCCCTGTCATGAGCTGGAACAGGTTGCAGGAGGAAAACATATAACTGTTGTATCTTTTCAAGAATCATACCTGAACCTAACTCTTTCAGGGACAACCTGACAGAAAGGTGAAGGGCCTGGGTGCATAGTAAGACCACTCTACACTGACATCTCTTGACTCTGTACACACCAATGAGTGATTTAACCATTGTGTGCATTACTTTCCTCCCATGGGCAGTGAATAACAACAGTCCCTACTTTGTGAGCATATGAATACTACAATGTGAGTCCCTGCCTCACACATTCAAAATGCTAGGGGGTATTTTCCTCTATAAACAATTGCTTTGGATCTAAATCCTATTGCCAGATGGCTACGATGTGGGCTGGATTGAGGAAGGACCACTTTCAAGGGAAAGATGAGGTGAAATCCTTTGGCTCTGGAGTTGGCAAAGCTATCTGGTCAGATCCTGTCTCTAAAGAAATAAATGATTAATGAATAAAACAGGCCACTATAGTTGAATCTCAAGTGACTGACTCAAGTCTCACGATTTGACACTGTTGTCCAATCCTTAGGGCCTTAGCACAAACAGGCCTTGCAGTCCACATCCCTGTGGACTGTTGTCTTTGGTCAAACACTCAACTTCATCTGATGGTGGCTTGCCTCTCCTATTTTTAATAAATATAAAGGTCAACTTTATTCACAAAGATGTGCATTAGAAGTAGGAGATTTCAGACCTTGATGGACACTGGAGACTTCTACTTTTGAAATCTTATTCTGTAGCAATCTACTCTCTGACCATAACTTCAGATCAAGTCAATTTCCTGGCATTCATGAACACCTTGGGTTTCTCAAAGCCCCCTTTGCTTCTCCACACATTCCCTCCTGGTATACTTTCTGGATCACATCGGGGATAGCACAAGGCTTTGGAAACCTTAAGCCCACCCCAGTGACATACTCCTCCAACAAGGCCCTGGTCCTAATCCTTCCCAAACAGGTACAAACTGGGGACCAAGTTCTCAAATGCCTGAGACTTAAAGGGGAAAATCTCATTCAAACGATTACACTGTCCCTTCCTAATGTTTGCTCATTACACCCAAAACTTTCAGTCCAGGATTGAGCACACTTGGCACAAAATAAGCCCCCAAGCGACTGCAGAAGATGTTTGATTGGCGTGGTTACTCAGTGACAGTGTGGAATTGCACCAGTTGCTTTTCTGCTTCTGTTTCAAATCTACTTGTCTTTCATCCTTATCATTACTCTCAACAATTTCATACCCTTTCCCTCTCTTCAATTAGTTTCTATCAAAGGCATAATTCTCTCTCCTTACCCACCAGAAGAAAGTCTAATCCTGAACCATCCATCTGAATCTCTGAAGATCTTGCCCATCACCTTGAACTTGAAGTTCAAGTCATCATCATGAGGGTTTACTCATCCATCTTTTACAGCAGTTAGATCTGGATTTCCTTTTGTTCTCTCTGGCACACTAGACACAGAATTTTTCCAAAATAGATCTCTATTTCTTTGTCCCAGTTGCCACAAGATTTGAATTAATCACTTCACTGTTATCACTTGATGCCTTCCACTTCCCTCATTGCACAGGGTCTCTGGGATTGCTTGGATATTTGTCTGTATTTCTGAAATCCCCTCAAGACATGAAGCTGGGTAAAGTCAGAGGCCTTGTCCTGCTTGTCTTTATATTCTCAGGCTCTGAGCAATTTCCAGGATATACTCAAAAGCCACTGGCACAGAACTGGAAAGATGGCTCAATGATTAAGAGCACTTGCTCTTGCAGATGACCTGGGTTTGGTTCCTAGCATCCCCATGGTAGTTCACAACTGTGTGTACTCTAGTTCCAAGGGGATCCAACACCTTCTTCTGACTTCTTCTTTAGGCACCAGGCAAGCACGTGATACACACACACACACACATATATAGGCAATCAAGCACTCATAAACATGAAAAATTAATTAATTACACTAAGGAGCCATTGTCTGTGTTAATGGAAACACCACTAACTGCCAAGCCTGGGTTTTCACAGTTCTGTCTAGCATGTTGAATTAGAATGCCCTTGGGTTTCTTCCGGTACTAGCACCTGAAACTTGTTTGCACAAATTGCACATGAATGGACACTCAGAGATTGCCAGGCTGCACTTGGGAATCTGGGAAATGCTTAAGAGCCTCACCCCATCTCTAATTGGCTTAATTCCCCCAAGCACCTGAAAAGACAGCACCACCTTTGTTTTGTGAATTTGCTCAGAAAATAGAGGCAAGGCTTACCAACTAGGTTGGGTTAGGACCGGAGGGGCAGCCAGGGAAGGAAAGCAAGCTCAAGTTACAGCCAAGGTCAGCAGGCAACACAAGCCCCTAGTTAGGGGGGAGCTTTGGACTCCTCTCAGTCCAGATGCCAAAATAAATTACTCTAAGCTTATGAAATTCCTGTAAACTTCCATTTGTGACTTTCATCGTTTTTATTGCATATTGTTAGTTGATGGGGTAGAAATTAAAAACAAAACACACAAAAAGACATTTTGAGTCTGGCCACAGTTGTCCTCTCTATGAGGGCAGCTACAGACAGATGCTGAACTGCCTAACTATTGTGTCTAGTGTCTGTGGGGTTCTGAGGAGACCCTCATCACCTCCTCTCCAAAATTCCTAGTGGCATTAAGTGTTGGAGAGAGCTCCGCGGTTAAGAGCATTCACTGGAGTTCAGCTCACAGCACCTCAGGAAGTTCATAACCACTGGGACTTCAGCTGCAGGAGGCCTGACGCCACCTTTTGGTCTCCATGGGTCCTCACACACATACATAATAATAAGTTAAAAACTAAACCTTTGACTTCCTCTTCCGGCTCTCCAGGCACGAGGATCCCAGGAGCCAAGCTAGCAGGAAAATGAGGCCTTTGAATGAAGAAGAGACCCGGGTAATGTTTGAGAAGATCGCAAAATACACTGGAGAGAGTCTACAACTCCTGGTGGACAGACCCGACGGCACTTAGTGTTTCTGGCTGCACAAAGACCGACCGAGTATACTATGTGAGTGAGATGATGCTGAAGCTGGCCGCCAACATCTCCGGAGGTAAGCTAGTGTCGCTGGGGACCTGTTTTGGAAAATTTACTAAGACCCACAAGTTCCGGTTGCACGTGACAGCTCTGGATTACCTTGCACCCTATGCCAAGTATAAAGTATGGATGAAGCCGGAAGCAGAGCAGTCCTTCTTGTATGGAAACCATGTGCTGAAATCCGGTCTGGGTCGAATTACTGAAAACATGTCTCAGTACCAGGGAGAAGTGATTTATTCCATGGAGGACATTCCTCTGGGTTTTGGGGTGGCAGTAAAGTCTACCCAAGACTGCAGAAAAGTGGGCCCCATGGCAATTGTGGTGTTCCATCAAGCAGACATTGAGGAGTACATAAGTCATGAAGAGACACTGACTTAGGACGATCATGCCAAGAACATTTTGCTGTGTGAGGAGACTTAGCTTTGTTTCCTGTGTGGGGGCCATCAGGTTAAATCTGGACAACACTGAGATATGCAGCTTGGGTTCTTATCAACACAAATGGCTCTAAAATAGGGTCTCTGGCGCTCTAGAGTCAAAAACAGTTGGATCACACGTATAAGGCCAGCTCAGGCTACTTGGAGAGTTCAAGGTTAGCCTTGGCCACATAGTAAGACTTTTCTCAAAAATCTAAAACAGACAAACCAGAACCTGAGAATGTTTGCTGTGAGTAAATAGAGTGTTTCTATTTTGTACCTGCATCGTCTTTGTTTTCATCTGAAGACTTGTTCTGAGTGATGGTTTCTAAGTTACTTCACGGGACGGAAATAATCTTACTGCTATGTGTGATAACACTGTTTTCCAGGCCCATGATAGCACAGTGAACTTTCTACTGTTTGTTAATATTAAAGGTAGAAACAGCCATATAAGCTTCTGGTTTTACATATGGAATTTAATCAATTTTAATGGTTTTAAAAAAACTAAACCTTTTATCTTAAAAATAAAAAAGGGGGGAGAACATGACATTTGGGGACCAGCGGGATGGCTCAGAGGTTAAAAACACTTGTTCTTGCAGAGAACTTGGGTTCAGTTTGCAGCACCTACACAGTAGCCCACAACTGTCTGTTACTCCACTTCCAGCTCTTCAGTCTCCTCTTCTGACCTCCATATACATAGTACACATACATACATGCAAACACATACAGATAAAAAGGAATAAATCTAAAAAAGATTAAAAAAAAAAAAACAAGACCAAAGAAGCACCTGCCAGCTAAATTTGGCCTATAAATCCAAAATTACAATGTAGATTTTTTTCTACATTTGTACATTTTTGTCAAATGGACTTTATCTTTAATGATGACTTTGATAGTACATTTCACCTGAAAACAACAGTATATACATATTTCTTTAGAGAAATAATCCCTACTTTGGGAGTGAATATGCGAACATAATTTTATTAATAGGAACAGAATCAAAGTTCAGATAACTGTTTTTGTCCTGCCACTAGGACTTCACTTGCATTAGAGAACCTTCCGGCAACGTTTGATCAATCCCCCACAAGTCACCTCTTCTCCTATCCTGTAACCCACTCTTTCCCCACCATTCACATCATGCTGTAGCTGACGCAGTAGTAGAAGAGCCAGTAACCCCAACGCCCAATGCCTGTGAGGGCCGTGGAGGACATCTTAGAGAGACTAGACATAAGAGCCAAGTTGTGACTCATGCAATCAGAAGATGGTGTCCCCAAGTACACCTTTTCCATAATGGTGATTTTAAACTGTTTATTTTGACGAGCTTCAGGCACAGTAGAAGTAAACAGAGTAGAAGTTGCCCATCTTCTCATGAAGGAAATCTTCTGGCCAGAGCATCATTAGCTCTGTACTAGAACAAAAGGATCACTCGCCATGTCAGACTCTGGATGCTGTGAATAAAATACCCAAACAAATGACTTAAAGAGTGGGAGTTTGCTCTCCATGTCATCTCCATCTAGGCTCAGCTGGCTCCCTTTCTTTGGGATGGGGAGTCTAGGAGCATTGGAGGGTCCAGTGGAGGGAGCACAACTGTTCACCATGATTGGAAGGAGAGAAAGGAAAAGACTAGGGACAAGATGCACCCTTCAAAGATGTACCAGAGTGACCTCCAGCCTCCAACCAGGTCTCAGTTCCTAGGATTTCCTTAATGGATTCATCTGATGCTGTCAGATCCTTCATGATCCATCACCTCTCTGAAATCCATCAGCGAGGGTGATGACTCAGTGGGTAAAACACTTGCCACCCTGACTGATAGCCTGGGTTTGATCCCCAGGACCTATACGGTAAAAGGAAAGAACTGACTCTTATAAATAAGAGTCCTCTAACCTCACAACTGCACCATGGTACTCTCTCTCTCTCTCTCTCTCTCTCTCTCTCTCTCTCTCTCTCTCTCACACACACACACACACACACACACACACACACACNACACACACACACACACACACACACACACGAGAGAGAGAGAGAGAGAGAGAGAGAGAGAGAGAGAGAGAGAGAGAGAGAGAGAGAGAGAGAGAGAACATTAGCTGACAAGAAAGTCTTTAAATGACCCATGAACCTCTGAATGGTATTTTTGGATTTGGATTTAAACCCTAACCCTGACCAATGGAGCAGGTGCCCATGTTAAGCTGTGTGACTCACTTTCCCTTGCTGGTCATGACTTTTGTGGGCATTTCCCTACAGCCTGACTTCAGCCTGACTTCACACTGCCCTTCTGAGTACCTGGTAATTGCCACTTACTCCAATAATGCGACTCTGGCCTTCTGGTTTCTCACCTCTGCACCTGTTCTACTTTACCTACGCTCTCAAGGTAGAGAACAGAAAATAGAATTGTGTTACGTGGTGTGTTCAGTGCAGAGCAGAACAGAGTTGTCAGTATTCTCTCAAGTGCCTCTATTGACACAGCCTGCATCTGTCCGTTAAACCCACCTGTCTTTTATTGGCACTTCCAGATTTATCTGAGGATTGCTGGATGTGGTACCGATAAATCCACGCACCAACGTCTTTGTGTGCCTATAGGGCATCTCTGTTGCTCACTTGCTAGAAAGCATCCTCTTGCACTACGTGCATCTCTGTGTCTTTCACATGCAGTCCTGCAGGGACTACTGTTCCAAGCAATTGCCCTCCTTTAGACCTACTGCTTAAACATGACCCAGGGAGTACCAGCCAGTCTACCGCTCTCAAAACATACACACAGGAATCAGAGACAAACCAAAACCACAGCCGAAATAGACACAAGATGTCTGCTCTCCAGCATCCCAGAGCATCTTCAGGATTCAATAAATTTCATCATTCCCCAGTATTAGTTTTCTATCAGAAATTTACAAATAACCACAAACTCAGTGGCCCGGAGCAACACGAACTGAAAGTGTTGCATTGGAAATATATGGAGAAACTCTAGAGACTCAGCAACAGAGAACCACAGGAAAACTCATGTGAGACATTTCTTCAAAGGAGATAAATCAATTGGCCAAAAAGTGTTCAACATAAATCATCAGGGAAATGCAAATAAAACCCAGGAGGCACCATTTCACAGATACTATGATAGATGTACAATTGTTGAGACCAAAAAAAAAAATCAATTACCAGCAGTGTTCTTGTTACTGCCACACCTACTGACCCTTGCAGCTTGATAAATAAATCTTTCTGTTGAAAAATGAACAACAAAATCCCAGAAAGCCAAGCACTGGTGTAGAGAAATCTGACTCCTTGTATAACCCGCGTGGGGATGTAAAGTAGGTTGGCTACCATGGAAAATGGTTTGAAGTTGTCTCCAAAAGTCATCATATAACCTTTGGGAGGAGCATATCTGCTCCCAAGTTCATACCCCAAATAATCAGAAACAGGTAATCAAACTATAGGTTACAGAAGTTCCATATACAATAACTAACACAGAAATAACAAAAATGTATATCAACAGATGAATAAATCATGTTCTCCTACAATGGAATGGTTTTCAGCTGTAAAAAAAAAAAATGAGATACTAGCCTCTGTTACAATATGAGTTAACCCTTAACCACAACACTAGGCACAAAAAGCCTTTTTTTTTTCTTTATTTATATTTCAAATGTTATCACCTTTCCTGGTTTTCCCTCCAAAAACTCCTTCCCCCTATCTCCTCCCTCTTCCCCCCCCCCCTCAGCTCACCAACCCACCCTGGGCTCACCAACAAACCCACTCCCACTTCCTGGCCCTTGCATTCCCCTACACTGGGGCATAGAGTCTTCACAGGACCAAAGGCCTCTCCTCCCATTGATGACCAACTAAGCCATCCTCTGCTACATATGCAGCTGGAGCCATGAGTCCCTACCATGTGTACTCTTTGGCTGGTGGTTTAGTCCCTGAGAGCTCTGGGGGTACTGGTTAGTTCATATTGTTGTTCCTCCTATGGGGCTGCAAACCCCTTCAACTCCTTGGGTCCTTTCTCTAGCTCCTTCATTGGAGACCCTGTGCTCAGTCCAATGGATGGCTGTGAGCATCCACTTCTGTGTTTGTCAGGCACTGGCAAAACCTCTCAGGAGACAGCTATATCAGGTTCCTGTCAGCAAGCACTTGTTGGCATCCACAATAGTGTCTGGGTTTGGTGGTTGTATCTGGGATGGATCCCCAGGTGGAGCAGTCTCTGGGTGGCCTTTCCTTCAGTCTCTGTTCCATACTTTGCCCAGATGTCCCTCAACAGAGGAATGGATACAGAAACTGTGGTACATTTATTTACACAATGGAGTACTACTCAGCTATTAAAAACAATGAATTTATGAAATTCTTTGGCAGATGGATGGATCTGGAGGATATCATCCTGAGTGAGGTAACCCAATCACAAAAGAACACACATGGTATGCACTCACTGGTAAGTGGATATTATTAGCCCAGAAGCTCAGAATATCCAAGATACAATTCACAACCCACATGAAACTCAAGAAGGAAGACCAAAGTGTGGATACTTCGATCCTTCTTAGAAGGGGGAATAAGACGCCATGGAAGGAGTTACAGACACAAACAGCCTTATATTACACCAATCCACTCACACCTAAAGCTGTAAGTCCATGGAGACTGTCTGGATTGCTGACTACCCTGGGAAGCGGGAAACTACTACACAAACCAGGGAGTTTCTTTCTGAAGCCATGAACACGTCTTGAACCAGCTCCCAACCACACAACACAGTGAAGATGCTAAACGCCATTGAACTGTGGCTTCAAGTGGGTGATTTTGTTCTGTGCATTGTGCTCCCATTGAAACACACATGCATTTACTCTCTCATGGTTCCAGAGATCAAAGGCCCTGAAAGCAAAAACTGGCAGGGATGTGTCCCTGCTTGGGTCCCAGGCAAGCAGCCAATTGCTTGCCTTTGCTGTCTCTAGAGCCACTGGTGTTCTTTGGCTGTGGCCTTTCCTGTATTATTTTCTAAGCCAGCCTCATACTCAGATCCCTGTCCTTAATGTAGATTTCTGCTATTACAACTCCTTCTCTGACTCACCCCTTCCTTACCCTCCCCCACACTGGGCCCTTATGAGAATCTCGACTCTAATTAAATCAGATATGGCCCTTTTGCCATATGGAGTAACAAAGACCCAGTCCTATGGTCTCACTGTGTCCCCAACCGCTCATGTGACAGAAACTTAACAACCAAATACCTATGTTAATGGAATTTGGAGGTATACAGTTTGAGGGAAGTAATTAAGGTTAGACCGGGTTAAAGCTCCTGTAACTTAACTCAATCATTCTCCTCTAGAGTCAAAAAACAAAACAAAACAACCCAAAAATCTCTTGCTTCCAGCATGCATGTCCACTGTTTCATTCAGAATAGTCCCGAAAGCTGTGGTCAAGCCAGTCAACTTTCCAGCAAAGATGTGGGGAGCATGTGAGCCCCTACCTCTGGCCGGGATGCTATCGGGTACTTGCAGCTTTGCAAGAACAAGAAACTAGCATGCCTGACCATCCCAGAGGGCCTCACCAGGTCTGAGCATGCATGAGAAGCAGGCTTGTTCTTAGACTACCCCAACTCCAAATGCAAGCCAAAGGACTACACTTTTTACAAGTCCCCTGCTCTAGGGGTGTTTTGATGCAGAAACAGAAGATGGACCAAGATGGCAAGTTTCAGGGATTCAAATGTGGTCATCTTTGGAAGGCCATTCCTGTGTGCCCCCTCTTACCACCCTCCAATTATCTCCTTCCTTGCTTCAGTTAGCCAGTGACCAGCTTATTGCCATGATATTTCAGCACTATTCTTTACTACTACTGTTCTGCCTCGTAGTCTTTCCCCCATTTTTAATTTTAAATATTCATTCTTTGGCAGCTCATAAGTGTACCTGATAGGTTGTGATTAGGCTCATCCCCTGCCCCTTTGTCTCATCTCATCCTGCCTCACTCTTTGGACTCTTTCTTTCCAATATTTATTTTAAAAACATAATAACCCACTGGGTTTAACTGGGGTTGCTTTCGTGCTTCTGGTCGTGAGATTATTATTTACACGCTTCTGGTCCTGATTCATAACCATGGCTATACCCCTCCACCCAGCAGTCACTAACTGCCAATAGCACCTCAGTTAGGGGGAGGGACTCACGTGTTCCCCCCATCTTTGCTGGAATGTTGACTGGATTGATCTTGGGGTGCAGGTGGCCACAGCTTTCAGAGCCATTCTGAACGAAATGGTGAGCATGCAAGCTGCAAGCCGGATGTGATGGTTTCTAACTCCAGAGGAGAGTGACAGAGGAAAGCCTGGGGGGGTCGGGTTGGGAGGCATAAAGAGTCTCTAGGGGTTAAGAGGGTAAAAAGGAGAAAGGGAGGGAGAGAGGGAAGGAGAGAGAGACAGAGACAGACAGAAACACAGAGGGGGGAGGGGGAAGAGGAGGGGGAGAGGGAGAGGGAGAGAGAGAGACTTCTGTATCACCCTGGACAGTTAAGAGTCACAGCAAAAGGGAAGGAGTTGGAACATCTGCACCTCTTCTCTCCACCGATAAGTGCCAGGCACACCACAGCAGTGGGAGCTTCTATGACAGCCTCATCAAGAAAAGCCAAGACTCCAGATATGGTGGCACACATCTGTAATCCTAGCAATCCGGAGACAGAGGCGAGAGGCGTTTGAGTCTGAGTGAACATGAGCTTCACAAAAAAACAAAAAAACAAAAACAAAAAACAAAAAAAAAAAAAAAAAAGGAAAACAAAAGCAAGAAGAAAAGGAGATAGAGGAGGAAGTGGGGGGGAGGAAAATGGGCAAGAGCCAGAACAACTTAGATGGGTTTGTTTTTAGACAGTAGCACCTAAAGACTCCCTGTTCTTTTTTTTTAAAATCAAGCTTGAGTGGCAGAACTCTCAGATGTCTCAGGGAGCTGTGTGACTCATTTCAGGACCCATTCACCAACCTGGCATTGATTTCTCACTGGTCTGGCGAGCACAGAGATGTCAGTCTCAGAAAGCAGCCGGGTGGGCTAGGCCAGCTCCTTCCCGGGTCTCTGAGGGGGAAAAACCATTAAACTGTCTGCTCAGGAGTCAGTACTGCCAATTCATCTGACTTTGACCTAGAAATCTTACTTATGTAAAGCACAGCGAGGTATTTTATTAGTACGCAGGGGTTCCTGGAAGAGCAGAGAGCATTCTTTGTTCAGTGTATGATGTTAGAGTTCAGGCATCAGTTGTATTTCATTCCCAGAAGCCATCGCCAGTGGCAGCCCTGCCTTTATTGGTACATGTTTGTTGAAATGGGAGGGGGCTGTTTGTTCGTCCAGGGTGGAGAAGCATTGAAGGTAGCTCCATATTGCCTTTTTCCTCTCCTCTCAGGTTATAATCTTTAGTCAGTATACACAGAGTAAACTGTACGTGACCCAAAGCAAGGCTGAGGGCTGGGGCTACCTGCACAAGGACGCTGTTCCTGGGTCAGCTCATACCGGATTTTAATTATGAGCGCCCAGAGTTATTGCCTTCGGTACCAAGAAGTTCCTTTTTCTAAAATGCTGCTCTGCAGACTTTGTCTTGTGTAACCAGGAAACATTAAATGGGTGGGAAAACAATGTCTCCGCTCCTCTCAAAGGTCGGGAAAAGTGGAACAAAGCCACTTAAGAACACAGCAAAGCCCCCACCACTCCCCAGCCTTCCCCGGCTCGTCTACTTAGTTATCTCTCTCTCTCTGTAAAATGGTTTCTAGACACAGCCTTTGCATCAGAGGAGTCTGATGTATCTGTATTGTGTAGGGAGCACGGATAAGGCTCACAAAAGCAACAGAACTAAGGTTCCCTCCCCTACCGCTGTGCCCTGAAACCACCCTCAGATGTCCCACATTCCCCACAACAGCCTTGAGGTCTCACAGTCTTTCCTTTCTTCCCACAAGGCTCACAGTTCCCCAGCCACAAGAACCAGTCACTACTACAGAATGAAGGGCAGGTGAAGTCTAGCACACACGGTAAAGGTAGAAATCTTACTATTATCTTTGTTAATTTTAAAAATTAATTATTTTTATGTGTGTGAGTGTTTTGCCTGCAAGTATGTCTGTGCATGTGATACACAGATCCCCTGAGACTTCAATTATAACAGTTCTGAGCTACCATGTGTGTGATAGGAATCAAACTCTTGTCCTCTGGAAAAGCAGTCAGTGCTCTTAACTGCTGAGCCATCCCTTCAGCCCCTTACATTTTTTTAATTTATGTATATATGTGTCTATGCATGTGCATTGGGGTACCTTTGGAAGCAGAAGAAGTTGTCGGATCCTCTGGAGATGGAGGCATAGGTAGCTCTGAGCTGTTATGCAGGTACTGGGAACCAAACTCTGGTCCTCTTCAACAGCAACAAGCACTTAGCTGGTGAGCCATCTCTCTGGCCCCAGAGGGAAACCATCTTAAGGAACCATTAATTCATGAGTCAAACGAACAGCTCCTAAGCCACACAAAAGCTAATTTATGAAATGATCTTGTTACTCATCAATACAAATCTTTCACATGGTCACATTTTCAGAGAGTTGAAGTGCACATTAGGCTATCCTATCACTTTTCTGATTAGAAAACTGCAAGACAAACATCCTAATAAGGAAAGCAAACTAGCCAGGCATGGTGGCACATGACTTTTATTTCAGCACTTGGGAAGCAGAGACAGACAGATCTCTGAGTTGGATGCCAGCCTGGTTTACAAAATGAGTTTTAGGACAACCAGGGCTGCACAGAGAAAATCTGTATCAAAAAGCCAAGATGATGATGATGATGACGATGATGATGATGATGATGATGATGATGATGATGATGACGATGACGACGACAACAACAACAATGACATACTCTTCACACTGATTTTCATTTTTATACATTTCAAGGTGCTGTCACCCAGGAATATTGCTAGGTCTAAACATGGCTTTGCCACACAAGATTCCACTCTTCTCTAGGAACAGAGAAAGGAGACAACCTTAAAAGAATCTTCCAGAAAGGTAGATGTCACACTGAAATGCTGCACTTGGAAATCATCTTGTAACTGCTTCCAAGATTATTTGCCTCAGTCAACCTTTTCTCAGCCTTTTCTCATCCCTACTCCATCACACTGACACCCAGGGCTCCTATTGTTTACCTCTGCTCTCAAATCCTTGGTTGCCCATTGTGAAATTATAGGACAAACATTTATGGGAAGAAATAAAACCAATCTATTGGTCTTGTCCTGCCTTCTCTCTCTCCTCCTCCCATCCTCCACCCCGCACCCTACTACATCGGAAAAACTAAAGGTTTAGAATAAAATGTCCCTGGATTTAAACCAAGGCCCCTCCCCTCCAAATGGAATGACCCTGCGGGGAGTTTCCCACCAGCCTTCCTTCTTTCCTATGAAGATAATTGCGTGGCATACAACTGTCTGAGGTCGGTAGAGGTTACACGTGTTCGTTTCAGGCAGTGCATGGGAAGCATAGGTAACCATCTCTCTCTGCTATAACCAAAGTATTAGAGGATACAGATGATCGTTCCAACAGAGAATCCATTCTCTTGCTCAAAAACCTTCCTTGGCTCCCCATTCTAATGAGCTAATCTCAAAGCCCCCTGTCTGGCATAGCAGCTCTACTGATAATGCTTCTCAGACGAACTCTGTTCAGTACCCCTCCCCAACACACCCCTCGATTTAAAAGCTGTATCTGATCCACTCAAGTGACTTGTGTCATGTTCAACACATTCCTTTCCCAGCCAGAGGAGTCTTGAGTTCAAATTCTAGTATTCACACTGGAGGTTGTAGATGAATGAAAGAGTCAACAGGATAGAGACATGGTTCCATGACACTTGCTGCTCTTGTAGAAGACCTGGGTTCAGTGTCCAACACTCACACAGTACTTCATATCCATCTATACCTCCAGTTCCACAGGATCCAATGCCCACTTCTGACCTCCAAGGCTATCAGTATGCCTGATTAGTTCAAGTTCATTAGCTAAAAAGATTACGGAGTTTTGGTTTTGGTTTTTGTTTGGATTTTCTGTTTTTTTGTTTTGTTTTGTTTTGTTCTTTGAGCCTGGGTTTTCTAGACCCTCATGAACTACGATGTCTGACCTCTTGGAAGCACTGACCTAGGTGGCAATGTGAGCAGTGACCACCCATTTAAAAGGGGGACAAGTCTTGTCCAGTTTTACTTGGGTCATTTTAATTCCACGCAGACCACACTACCCTGACTTTCTTCTTAGCATACCTCTTTGGCCCACTGAAGGGTGGTAATTTCTACCCTGGTCTCAAGCCTTCTTTAATACTTGATTCATTCATTTACTTTTTTTTTTCTTTTCTCCTTTTATCCCCAATTGATACATTGATGGCTGCACAAGACTTTATATTCTTGCTGTGTTATCCCTTATCAAGTACCAGTCCCTTGACCCAGAACCCATAGTGGGCCTATGCCTTGCTTAGCATCAGATACAAACAACCATTTGATTAATACTTTTCCAAATTAGATTTATTCCTTGACATTTTCATAATCTGCTCAATGCATCCTTACCTCATGCATGTTCCCTTTCCTTGTTTCTTCCCACCCACCTCTACCAACAACCTCTCTCTCCAAGCTCCTTTTCCATATTCATGTGCTTTGTTTTGTTTTGAGAGTCAGTGAGTATAAACCCAGACCATCTATATGATCATAGGTTTGAAACTCTCCATTGGATCCTGTTGGGCTCATCAGTGGTTACACAATTGATGTCTGTGACTGCCTATTTCCCAGAAATTATTGGTAGCCACTAGTTCATGTGGGAGGAAGGCAGGGCCTCTTCCAGCCCCTCCCCCCATCCCTAGTTTATAGCCAGCTCCCATTTTTTTCTGGCTCAGTGTATGCCTGCATTGACTTTAGTTGTACTGAGTTCATGATTGGAATGACTGCATCAAGCCCAGAAGGTGGTCTTCTTCCTATCTCTCAGACCTTACACTTTTTCCGTCACTCTTCTGCACTGTCCCCGAGCTTACAGAGGATGGATCTCCATCACAGAGGCCCAGTTGTATCTCAGGAACAAGCACCTTGTTTGTTTCTGAAGCGATGTCTCATTATGTAGTGCACGGTAGTCTCCAGCACACAGTCTTCTTGCCTCTGCCTCCCAAGAGCTGGGATCACAGGCTGATGCACCACACCCAGTCAATACACCTGACCTTTGAAGGCTGAAATGGATGGAAAGCCTCCTGGGGTCTGAGCAGCCGGTATCTGGCTGCCCTTTTACACCCAGATCAGGACCAGGAGGTCTCAGTGCACCTGCAAAGAACCTCAACTACTCTCTTTTCTATGTCTCCTTTCAACTATTCAATCTATGGACAATGCGTTCACTATCTTAAAAAGCTGTGACAAATGTCTTCATTCCTGTTTTCCAAGGTGCCCATAAGAAGGCTGGATGAAGAAGAAGAAGAAGCCTGATGTTGTACAGCTGGTCACCATTTAGAAAGTACTTCGTAGGCTGGCATGGTAGTGAACTCTTGTAACCCCAGCACTTGGAAGACTGAAACAGGAGGATCAGTAATTTAGGGTCAGGCAGGTAGAACTACTTAGGTAGAACTTTGGCATGGGTAGGGGGTGGAGGAGAAGAAAAAGAAAGGGGAAGAAAAAGATGTAGGGGAGAAGAGAAGGAGAAGGAGGAGGAGAAGGAGAAGAAGGTATTTCGAAACATTTCTTTTTTGCCTAACATCTCAGAATGAAGTCTACATCTATGGTCTCATAGGCAGAATTCTCTGTAGCACAGGGAAGTGGACGTGGTTAGCAAGAGAGTTAAGACTACATAATTACACAGACTAAATAAACCACAAGTACATGATATATGTATATGATATTTATGTATGTGATATATATGTGTATATGTATGTATATGTGTATATTTTATCTATCTATCTATCACATCTGAAAAGCTTGAATCTGAAATGCTCCCCATGGGGGTCATGTTTTTCATGCTAGTTTTCATGCTGGTGACACTATTTTGGTAGGGTGGGCTCTCATAGTTATGCCACACTCCTGGCCCTGGCTGCACTGTTTCTACTTCCTGGTTTACCATAATGTGCTCAGCTTCACATTCCCTCAGCCATGGGCTGGGGTGTTCTTCCTCACTGTCCTCTTCAAGAAGACTCAAATTCTCAGGAACCAGGGGCACAGATAAATCTTTCCTCCCTTACAGTGTTTGGTATTTGGTCATAACCACACGAGGGTCACAAACACAGCAATTGAAGAAGGTAAGTTTCCATAACTGCCCTTCTGCTCGGCTCTCCAGCTGTCCCTACAGAGTGTAATTACCAAAACAAGTCACAGTGTGTCTCTCAATCAAGATTTCATTTCTTTCAGGCTCAGAAGAACTTGGGGTGGCTGACATCATTGCATTCAGCTAGCCAGCTGTGGTAAGGGGACTACCCGCCCTACCCAGTCTCTCAAGTTTGAAATGGATCCCATAACAATTTGAAAACTTAATAGTTTGACTGATATCTACAGCAGGTAAAGGGAACAAAGGCCCCACGAGCTATAATAAGAAGCCCCCTGTCGAGATATGTGGAGTTTGCAATTTTCTTGGAGTGGACTGCATTGAACTTGACCCTATTGTCTTTGCTGAAACTTCTAGCCAATGATAGTACCTTTTCTTTGTGCTTGGGAGGGCAGTGTTCAGTCCACGTCCACTGCAAAGAATTCTCATTTTGAAAAGCAGAGATATATCTGTGTTTTGTAAGAATAAGTACCCAGTGAACTTTTTGGAACAGAAAAAGAAGTGACAATCACTTTGTGTATAAGCATGGGTTTTTTAACTAAGCTTTCCCGGAGGCCTTGATCTGCCTGCATACCATTCCCTCGGAGTTCCACTATCCTTCAGTGCCCTGCCCAAACTTCACCTCTTGCAGGAAACCTTCTGCCTACCTGCAGACAGTTACAGCCTTTCCCACTGGGCTTTGCATGGCTGTGTTGCTGGGTACCCAGCCCCATTCTACTGTTGCCTATTGTTGGAACATCTTTGCATTTGCATCACTAATACCATGTGACATGGCCTAGCAGTCCACAGCTGATGCTGTGAATGTTTGATGAATGAGTGCCTAGACTTATTCTTTGGCAGATCTTGTGAAGGATTTGATGGGGTAATGTGAGTGAATTACACTTCTGGACTCCAAATGGGCTGCAGTAAACTGTGGGCACACAGGACCAATCCATTACAAACACCTCCAGCGCTTGCTCCCGGCTCTGTTTCAGTTTAATGATGACAGCCACTCCTCCAGGCATTCCATGTGATCTGTGCTGAACAAGCACAAGACCCGAACCTTGCCGAAGATGAGAACAGTGGCTATTTAGTTTTCCTGACCTTGAGGTCTTACAAGTACTCACTATTAGTGGGATTCTGGCTCAAGTCCTCTGTCCATATCCAACCCATCAGGCCACACCCTTCCGGACCCTTGTTCCCAAAGCTAAATACTGATGGTGTGATAATAAAACATAGCTATTCTCATTTCCCTCTTGCTGCTTGCTGATCTCAGGAAACCCAAACTATCACTCACAGACATGTGAATATGATAACGTTAAGTCTGGGCCCTGGCAGAAACAGGAAATGAATTTTACTGCAGCAAAATCTCAAATGCTACCATTTAGTCAGAGAGCTAGGAAAGGTACACTGGAGGCTGTTAGGGTTAGTCCACAAGACAAGAGCCTCTTCATGGCTTCATCTATTTTTCTTTAAAAAAAAAAAAAAAAACTGAGATATGAGTCCTTTAGAATATTGTCCAAGCATGGAACTATGTTTATCTCCCAGAACAGAGAATATGGAAAGTGCCCACCCAGGCTCCCTCCCACCACAGGGAGGAGGCTGCTCTCTCCTCAGCATGCCTCCAGACCATGAATACCTTGCCAAGTGTACTGAATATAAAAATGCCTGGCATCATCAGTGGTTTTAGACATAAAATGCAACAGGACTCTGTGTCCTGCTGGATTTGACATGCTCCTTTCTGAAAGGCAGCTACGTGTCAGCTCATGAACGCTGGTGTCAGTAAACGAGTGTCGTTCACTGCACCAAATATAAACGTAAGTGCTGAGGTCAATGTAGGAATGTGATTTTCCTGAAGATGGAAATTAAGCTGTATTTTTTTTAAAAGCTGATTATGATTATGAAGCCTCCTCAAAGGAGAGTGATGGTTTAGAGTAATTTTGTCCAAGCAAAGACATCTAGCTGGGTTTGGGCTACTTTGCCAAGGATTAGAATAGAGACGTAAGTAAGAAATCGTAAGGGCTTCCTTTCATCATAGAGCACTGTTCTCTTGTAGGTCTCCTCACCCAGCATCCGAGGCCAAGTGGTTCTGATGGCAAGAGACACTGCAGGGCATGCTTCCTGAGCTAATCTCAGGGGAAAGGTCTAGAAAGAGGTAAGGCTGCCCTCAGCTCTCCCCATCTTATTTCAGCTCTTGAGCTTCAGTCCTGGGAAGTGCACTGGTCCTTAATGCCCTGCTCCTGATGAACAGGATTTCACAGGCTGGCATTCCACCCACCGGAACTGCTCTGAGGACAAATCTGTGTCCAGATCTCAATTATCTCTGAGGATACTGCATTAGTTTCAGAGTGTGAGGTCTCTGAAGAACTGACAGGCACATTTAGCAGCAATGGCTGGAACTCAGCAGCCTCGAATGGAAGCAGTATAACTCTAAAGATACAGCTTTGTGATATATGCAAAACCAGCAGCATGAAGCTTGGTCATACCAAGAAACCTATGAACAGCGTCTCCCTTAAGATTCTTTCTCTAACCCTGATTTAGAAAAGAAAAAAAAAGTATTTTTTAATTTCATGAGCATGACTGTTTTGCTTGCATGTACGTGTGTGTGTTACATGTGCCTGGTGCCCATGGGACCAGAAAAGGACATTAGATCCCCTGGAACTAGAGTTACAAATGGTTGTGAACTACCATGTAGGTGCTGAATGCCAAGCCTGTGTTCCTTGTCCTCCTTACCAAATTTTAAAATTCTGATCTTCCCGGCTCCTCCATCTTTGGCTCTCTTCTTGCTAGAATTCTTTCCCGAGTAAAAAGGAAAAGAAGATCATCTGAGAAAATTCTATCTCTAATAAAATTATCTTTTAAAAGGGTTTTAATTCAAGACATGGAAACCTCAGTCAGTGCTAAGACCTGGCTGACAGATTCCCTAGCCCACTTATATTCCATATAACTCTGGCATCGTTCCGTAGGTCTAAGTAAAGAGTTACTGTTTAGGAGGGAGAACGCGGTCTGGAAGCACTCTGAGTATGCACCTCACTGAGCAGTCCTTGTTTTCCTGCACTTAGGGAAGAGGGGGAATTTCAGATAAAACCTATTCCTTAGTTTAGATTCCAACTCACAATGTACCTGTGAAGATGGAGAGTAACGAGTTCGTGATGGTTTCTGAACTCTCAGGAAGATTTTTTATCATGTTAGACATCTATCTCCCCAGGCCAGTCATAGTCCTCAGAGTTGATGTTGGGTTCTCCTCAGTACTCAGACAATGATTTGTAATCAATCAACCTATAAACCCCGCTCCCTCTCTCGCTCTCTCCCTCCCTCCTTCCCTCTTTCCTTCCTTCCTTTCTTTTTTTTCCCCTACTTTAGGTGCTTGAACGCAAGCCCTCAATCACTGTTACTGAGCTACATCTGCCTCCCATCAGCAACACTCTGAGAAATATAAGATAGGAATGTGCCTCAAATCCAGAGAACCACATTTTTTTCTGGAGTTTATATGGAGAGGTCCGTTGCTCTGAAACTCAAGGAAGAAGCAAACAAATCTAAGATAAGCCACTTTTCTGTGTTCTCAGCCATTACTGGGGTTTTGTTTGTTTGGGAGGTTTTTTTGTTTGTTTTTTTTTGTATTATTTTTTGTTTGTTTGTTTTGTTTGAAACAGGGTTTCTCTGTATAGCCCTGGCTGTCCTGTAACTCACTCTGTAGACCAGGCTGGCCTTGAACTCAGAAATCCGCCTGCCTCTGCCTCCCAAATTCTGGGATTAAAGGCATGTGCCACCACTGCCCGGAGCCATTCCTGTTTTAACTACAAATAGAATGCAGAGCACACCTGGGCTCTGGACAAAGCGTTGAGAGGTTTCCATCCTGCCTGTGCGTGCTTTGATCAGCCCACTAGTAAGCAGAATCTAGAATTGCCCCCTTCCCTTGAGAAGGTCTGTGGTCGGTACTGAATCTCCCTGACCACTTCTTTCAAAACAGTGATTCATTCATTTACTGCCTGAGCTCCTATTTACCTACTTTACGTATAATTTTATTAATTCTTTGAGAATTTCATACAATGTATTTTTATCATATTTTCCTCTTAATCCTTCCCCTAGCTACTCCCATATCTTCCCTCTCCTCCCTTCACCCACAACTTTGTGTCCTGTTGTTTGTGTTTAAATAACCCATCACTTCCAATCTGAGCTTCCCATAAACTCCTGGGTATGGAGACATGCACAATCAATTTACCACGAGTCACACCACACTGGCTAGTTTTAGGTCACCGTGACACAGCTAGAGTCGTCAGAGGAGGGAGCTTCCCCTGAGAAGATGCCTCTGTAAGATTAGGCTGTGAGCTAGTAGGGCATTTTCTTAACTAATGACTGATGGTGGAGGGCCCCGCCCATTGTGGGTGGTGCCAGCCCTGGGCTGGCTTCTTGGGTTCTATAAAAGAGCAGGCTGAGCAAGCCATGAGGAGCAAACAGAACTCTTCAATGACTTCTGTGAGTCTCTGGCTTACTCCAGTTCCTGTCCTGACTTCCTTTAGCATAAGTTGAATAAACCCTTTCCTCCCCAAGTTTGCTCAAAACAACAGTAACCCTAACAAAGACACACATCTTTAAGGAAAACAGACTGCCCTCCTCCTAGAAGCCATCAACTGACCCTGCTTCCTCAGCTGGGGTGGGAGCTCCTGACTTTCTCCTGTCCATGTTAGAAAGTAGAATGTTGGGCTGGTCTCAGGCAGGGCACCACAGATTCTGTGAGTTCACAAGAGCAGTCCTTCTGCCCTCTTCAGAAGACATGGTACCGCTCCACACCTCCCTGGCTTCTGTCTTACCGTCTTTCCACACCCTCCTCTGTGATGATCCCTGAGCACAGTGATGTAAGTGTCCCCTGTGTGCCTCAGTGTCCCACAATGCTTATTCTCCTCATTTTGACTACATGTGACTTTCTGAGTTAACCTCTAACCATTGCACAGGGAAACTTAACCGATGAGGTTTGAGAGCTACACAAATCTATAGGTATAGAGATATAAGTTTAGAAGGCAGCTGGATATTACATCAATTTATCAAAATAACAGTAATATATTTATCCCTGGGGCCTATGTTCCCCAACCATGGATTCTTGGCCAGATTTTTAGTACTAGACATGTTTACACCTACAGAGTGGACTTAAAAAAAAAAAAATCTTTTCTCATACACTACATCTTAACCACAGTTTCTCCTCCCTCCTCTTCCCCAGTCTCTCCTCACCACCCTCTTTCTCCCCTAAGATCCGTCCCCTCCCCCTCCCCTCAGAAAAGAGCAGACCTCCCGGGGATATCAAATAAACAAACACGGCAGAACAAGCTACAATAAGACCAGGCACATAGCATCACATCAAGCCTGGACAAGGCAGCCCAGTAGAAGGAAAAGGATCCCATAAATAGGCAAAAGAGTCAGAGACAGGCCCTGCTCCCACTGTCAGGAGTCCTAGAAGAACACCAAACTAATCAGCCACAGCATACATGCAGAGGATTAGATCAGACTCCTCTAGGCTCCCTGACCTCAGCCGGTCTCTGTGAGTCCTACTCAGTTGATTCTTTGGCCATGCTCTTGTGGTGCATCCCTGACCCCTCTGGCTCCTCAGATCCTTTCTCCCTCTCCTCCACAGGACTCCCAGATCTCCACCTTATGTTTGACTCTGGGACTCTGCCTCTGTTCCCATCAGTTGCTGGATGAAGTCTCTCAGGTCTCTTTGGTGGCCATTCTGCCAGCTCCAGTCCAAGAACACTCTGCAGGCAGGACAAACTGTAGGCCAAAGTTTTGTGGCTGGGCTGATGTCCCAACCCCTCCACTTGAGGCCTTGCCTAGTTACAGAAGATAGCTGGTTCAGGCACCATGTCCCCCATTATTAGGCATCTTTGCTAGGTGGGATTTAAATCCAATCAGAAAGCAGCTGGTTGCTCCTATAACATTTGTGCCACTATTACATCAGTGGTCATATCTTGCGGTGCCAGAGCTCTCAGCTAGGTAAGACCATTGATGACTTTCTTCACTAGCCTACAGCAGTTTCTGGTCCTAGGAAAGCTCTCCAGCTTCCTGGTCAATATCAACTTGTTTTCTCTATGTCCCATGACCGATGTATGTGGTATCTTCAAAAACGGAGTCTGATCATCAAATCTCTGTGGGCAACCAAGAACAATGGCAACAGTGTGTATTATTTTGTGGATACTTCTGACCATGTGGAGACAGACAGGCAAAATTTTATGAAGCAGTGCAAGAGATACAAAAACAGACACAGCAAACACATCAAGTATTTAGAGAAATATGTCAGGTGAGAAGGTATAGAAATGTCCTACAGAGTAATCACTACTAGTGCTAAGAGTTTTCCACAAGGAATTTGGACAGTAAGGAAACAGCATTCCAAACAGTGAAACTGGCATTGGTGATGTCAAAGCGGGCCTGGCACAAGCACTGCCCTTAACATCTTGACTTGAATGCATTTATTAGGTTGTTTGGCCACTGGGTAAAAAGAAGGTCCTGGAAGGAAGGACAACAGGAGAGGACATATGAAGGTAGGATTACACAAGCAAAACTTCTCTAATTTCCAGAGAGTCACTATCAAGACTATATTGGTCAATGGGTGTTAGCTATCCTGCAGGAAACAGAGCTGAGCTTAAAAACATGCCCTCTGAAGTGAGATAGGCAAGTGCCAGTCCGAGAGAACCTGCCACAATCTGTTTTTCTGATTGTTTGCTTGTTTGTTTGTTTGTTTGAGACAGGGTTTCTCTGTATAACCCTGGCTGTTCTGGAACTCACTCTGTAGACCAGTCTGGCCTCGAACTCAGAAATCTACCTGTCTCTGCCTCCCAAGTGCTGGGATTAAAGGCATGTGTCATCACTGCCCAGTCATCTGTTTCCAGAAATAGCTTGGTCAAGTCCAAATGTGTTGGCCAGGTAAACCTTAAACTAGGAGCTAACGGTACATCTAGATCCCCTTCAGTCTAAGTTACCTCCCAGTGATATCTCCTTCCATTTTCCAGCATGTCAAATTACACAACCTAAGGTTATAGCCACTAGGACATGGTGCCTAATGACAGTAATGTTGGCTGTTAAACTTCGATTTTTACACGTCTTAATTGACATAGAGCAGTTACACATAAGAAGAACCTAGAGTCTTAATTGCAGGGGGGTTCTACACTCCTCGGTTTTAAATTCAGTTTGGGCAGCTGGTTATTCTAAGAACAATTGCTTTTCTCCAAAGAAGAAACTCATATTGGGCACCCCCAGTCCCCAAATCAAACCCGCAAAGGCCACCACTGCCAGACACCATCCTGTCTAAGGGACCTGTTGCTGGCCTCCTGACACCACCTGAAGTCTTGGGTTTGTGCATGCTTTAGACTGGAGGACAACCTCTCAGTGTACCGAAGCTTTACAACACACAGCCGTCACAGGTAGAAAAGTCCAGTCTCTATCCATTTGCCCACCAGAGCGAGGAAGTGTCTCCACAGCCCACAGCCTTGAATCTAAGCTTTTGGTACAAGGCTCCAGCCTTCTCTATGCCTGTCTTCTGGGTCCTAGGACAGTTTTTTATGAAACCTTGCAGCTCCTAGCTATGGCAACCAGTTTCCCACACTTGGCACTATTGCACTTGCTGTATACAAACTAGGGTAAGTCTTCTCCTTACCTCATGGCCTTGGAATTATACGTACTGTTTGGGAAAGCTCTGGTGTCACCCAAAACTGCCTCTTAACAACAGTAGGCAATCCCTACAGCTCTCAATGATCCCAGCTTCATCAGTCCCACCAACACTTGGTTTTTATGACCCAGGGGCATTCCCATCCACCTCCCACAGCTCCAGAACCATCGGTACCAATACCTGCCTACTGTTGGAAGGGGTCATTCACTGGGTCTCAACTGCCTCTTAAACCTTACACTCAGTAACAAGTCTTCAAAACCTCCCAAGACCACAAAAGGATCTCTGTGCCAGTGTGATTCCTGTGGCCCATGGCTGCACATTCTGGCAATGAACTCTTATCTGCAGACTCACTTGGCCCATCCCTACACTGTTTTAGAATCATGAGCCTCTGAGCATCTCTCAATAGGTCCTGTGTTCTTGTGCTTGCTTAATCACCTTCATTTATCACTGCCCTCACAGGTGCAGCTTCCCTGGCTTGTCCTGTATAAACGGGAGCCTGATCGCATGCCCCATTTATGGCAATACCTGGTTTAATACATGAACACTGCATTTGATCACTGTCTGACATAAAGCTGACTCCTGCTCATAGCCTTTACTTTACCGAGATTCCCTTGTCTATCTTTTTCAGACACTGAAATTGCCACCACCTTAATGCTTGCAGCCTCTCTCTGCAACAGACTAAAGAGACTATTTTTTTTTCAAGGTAGACAAGACCAATTTACCATTCTCTGACCACATAGCAAATGCAACTAGTAATGAGTTTGGTGAATTGTGCCAAAGAGAATCCCATAATTAGTTAATCCCATAATTATTCTATGCCTGTGTGGGCACTTCTCTAGCTTCTTAGTGTTGCTCAAGTACCCCCAGGAGAAAGCTAGTTTATAGCCCTGGATCTGTTTGGTCCACTCTTCTCTCTACATGGAACTAAGATTTTCTGCCCTGTACCCACAAGAAAACATCATTTCTTCCATGAGCCCCTTTTCCTTTTCCTTTCAAATTCTCTGCTGTCTCATCTTCAAATTCTTCATAGTTTTTACTCAAAACCCTACACCTTGTATTCTCATGGTTTGGGGAAATTATGTAACATATTCTGTACATATTTAAACTACCACCTAACTTACCAATAGGCTGCATGTCTTAGATGATAATTCTTCAACTCTATCGCCTTTTATAAAGTAGGGCAAACATCCTATGATGTTAGGTTCCCAACAAATACAAGGTTGTCCAAGTGTGACCTACAGAGCTCCACACGTCAGCCTCCCATAGATAACCATTGCATGGATGGATCATAGTCTTTGTTCAAGAAGAAGTCTGATTATATTAAAACCAGACAACATCTGCTACTTCAAAGCCTTGCCCTGCTTCTTGAATTATCACATCCTTTTTTGTGAATTAGAATGCGGAAGAGGTGGGGCATGGAATGCTTTGGTCTAATGACTGCAAATGTCTAACATCCATTAAAGTAAACCTCAAACCATGCCTATTTGGGCTATCAGAAATGAGGGCCAGGTCCCAACCAGCTGGGGGAAGCAATGAGAGTGTAAGGATTGGTCTGAGTCTTTAGTTCCTACACTGAGAAGAGCACCTAAGGATGGTCAAGAGCATGTCATTGAACATAAGACCACAGAAATATCTAGACTCCCTAATACTCACTATAAACCATACGAAATATTATTTTCAATACGGGATAGATATTTTATAAAATAATTAAACAGCTATTAATTTTGTAAATGTAAACCTTCAAATCTATGTACTACTGAGACAGTATTGCTAGAGCCCTGTCTTAGTTACACTTCTATTGTTGTGATCAGATGCTATGACTAAAGCAACATAGAGGAGAAGCAGTTTATTTGGGGCTTATGGTTTCAGAGGGCTAGAG
Source organism: Mus pahari (assembly GCF_900095145.1). Taxonomy (NCBI): domain Eukaryota; kingdom Metazoa; phylum Chordata; class Mammalia; order Rodentia; family Muridae; genus Mus; species Mus pahari. The sequence goes on along the minus strand of NC_034590.1, from coordinate 128,480,005 downwards.
ACCATGACCATACAGTAGGGGACCTGACAGAGGCTGGCAGGCGTGGCACCAGAACAGTAGCTGAGAGTTTACATCTTAAGACACAAGAAAAAGTCAGAAAGAGCTAACTGGGAATGGCTTGGGCTTTTGAAACCTCAGATCTCACTCCCAGTGACACACCTCCTGCAGTGAGATCACACCTCCTGATCCTTCCCTAACAGTTCCACCAACCAGAGGCCAAGTATTCAAACATATGAGCCTATGAGAGTCATTCTTACTCGAACCATCACAAGTCAATACTCAAGTGCCCAAGGTTTCCTCTTCATTCCCCTTCACTCTATGAGGAATGCGTTGATCAAAACATTTGCAACACTCTTCTCTGTCCAAAACCACAAGTCAACATGGCAGTCTCCTGTTCCCACACACCATCACTAACCCTCTGGGTGAGCACTGAGGAGGCTCAAGGGAGCGCTGTTGCCTAAATGCCCCACTCAGCCTTCGTCTTTGTTTCTTTGTCATTTGTCATGGCTGAAAATGACTAAAAAGGTTCCAGTCCATTTTAAAAGGAGACCAATATTATGGGCTACCATATTAAATTGGAAGCCAGAGTGCTCTGGTTGACATTTTTATTCTTTAATTAGCCTCAGTTACCTCAACTTTCTGTAATAAACTATGTAATGACCATGTTTATTTTTTTAAATTCTACTTCAAAAAAGGAAGAGAGAGAGAGAGAGAGAGAGAGAGAGAGAGAGAGAGAGAGAGAGAGAGAGAGAGAGGTTTCTACTATAAAGTCAGACTGGATAACTGGCACTATGTAGTCAGAAGATTATCCTTTGGCAAAGGACAGTCCTTGATATGGATAATACACTATGCTGAGAGACATCTCCTCTTCCTGTTAATGGGGAGGAACAATTCAAACAATGGAGTCATTCAGGAAATGTTTACTAGGGCAAGAAGAGCTGCATTCCTCCCTGGCAGCCTGGAATGAAACAGAAACACTGTACCTGTTTTATTATGCTCAGAGAGGAAAGCAACTGTTCTGTCCTGGCAAGGCCTTGACCTGGGAGCCCCTTATCCAATTGCTTTGGGGGACGTCCGCTAGCAATGCAAAATTATTGTTTTCTCTTTTAAAAGCTATCTGATAGAGAAAGTTTCTGAGAATGTAATTTTCTAGTGAGTAGGTTAATTGACCTCATTCTTATTACATCTCTCTCTTCTTTTAAGTGGCTGTATCTAGGCAAGCACGTTTCTCCCTATAAACCCATTAACTTGGTTGTTATTTTTGGAAGAACTAGTTAATGAGTATTATCCTACAGTTATACAAAGCCAGAATCTGAACCTCTCGGGTTCTTTCTTTGTTAGTGTGTTTAATCTACTCTTTTCAGAAGGCAAAGAGCAAGTGAAAGCAATATCAAAGCTGGCATCTGTGTCAGGTGCTATACTACACTTATGGACAAAGCCACCAGTCCTAATCAGGTGCTATACTACACGTATGGACAAAGCCACCAGTCCTACAGAAGAGCCCAAGGAGAACCGGCTCATGTTTGCTGCAATACATTAGTTGCAGCAAATGGGTTTAATGAGCTAAAGTTCACAAGGAAGACATTTTCTGGGTAGATGTAAAACACACTGTGAAGATCAACATCTTGACCATCTTTAAGCCTTCTGATTTGCACTGAATGCTTTTTCCTCTCTATAAATTCCTAAACTGAAGCTTGAACCCATGTGATTATGTGAAGAGGTATAGCCTTTAGGTTATTTGAGGTAATGAGGTTGGAGCCCCCGTGGTGGATCTGGTACCCTCAGAGGAGGTTGAGACGCCAGGATCTTCTTTCTCTCCCATACCAGATTACCAGAAGAAAGCAGGCATACAAGCCAAGATGAGAAAGCTCCCAGAACCCAACCACACTGGCACCTTGACCTCAGAGACAGAAATTAATGCCTGTTGTTTAAAGTGCTTAGTGTGTGTGTTTTTTTGTCAGTGACCCAAGATGGTGAGAACATCTTTTATTTCTGGAAAAGACTTGCTTTACATGAGGTTGTCTGAGATTCTCTGACATTTCAATTCAAGAGGACACATTGTGAGCAAATTAGAGTAAGAAGAGATATCAGGACTGAAGAGACGACTTGATGGGTCACGTGCTTCCCGTGCCAGTACTCGGACCTGAGTGCAGACCCCAGGATCCACATAAAAACCAGGTGTGGGGGCTGGCGAGATGGCTCAACAGTGCAGAGCATCGACTGTGCTCCTGGAGGACCCAACTTCAACTCCCAGGACCCACATGGTGCCTCTCAACCATATATAACACCAGTCCCAGAGTATCGGTCACTCTCTCTGGCCTCCAAAGGCACCAGACAGGCATGGAGGTAGTATATATTCATACATGCAGGCTAAACAGCCATGTACATTGCATAAATAATCAAATAAGTAAATAAATAAATATCTTCATTTTTGGGTATCCATACCCAAGGGCTAGGAAATGGAGACAAGCACGTCCTGGGGCTCACTAACCAATCTATGTAGGTGAAATGATGACCTGCAGGTTCAGTAAGAGACTCAAAAAAAATAAGATTTGTGATAGAGGAAGACATGCATTTTCAACCTCTGGCCTCCAAGAATACACACATGTAAAACCACACATACACACACACACACACACACACACACATACTCACAGAGAGAGAAAAAAGAGAGAGGGAGATCAATGAGCTGAGAAACTGCAAAGACATATTTAGGAAACCTGAATAAATGTAGTTCAGTGAGTCTTGGAAACACTGTGAGCCAGAAGTAGAGAATCACATTCCAGGCTACTATATAAAACCACACCATATTGACTATAGATGAGATGCCAGTCTGGATAGAAGTTACAGTAGCTGACTGTAGCATAGGCCTTCCCAAATTCCCCTTCTCAGATGGAAAGAGGGCAGAAATCTCAGAGCCTCCCATGGCAGGATTCCCACAAAGCTGTGTTGCCGGGGCTGACACTGGGCTCAGAAGGCAGAGTGCTATACCAAGCAAGAAATTTCTCAAGGTGTGGGTTTAACACTCTTGCCATGTGAGGCTTTGAACTTGCTGCTATGTGCCACCGCTTGCTTGGTTTTCCCTGCCTTCCTCTTTGGGGGTGGGAATAAGGACCCATCCTATGCCTGTCCCACCACTGCACTTGGAAGCATAGAACATGACTGCTTCCATAGGTTTGTAGTTGGGAATTCTGCCTGAGAACGATTCTTGAGTCTCACACACACACACCCAATTTGGATGATATTGCGATGAGACTGTGGACTCCAGAGATGAAGATACCAGGCCTGACTTCTGTTCTGAGGCCCCACTCGGCAGACAGATGTAGTTCTTTGGGAAAGCAGCCTCGCTCCACAGGTTGGCACAGGTGAGGAACGTCACAGTCCCCTGCAGAAACTGAAAAATGACTGCCTCGGGAAACCACGCTTGTACCCTAGGCCCGTGACCAGAATGGCAGCCCTGATGATCTTCATGTTGCCTTTGAAGTCACCTTTCTCATTTCTTGAAGGACAAAATACATTCACAGCCAAACAGCCCCCCTTCTCCTACCCTGCAGAGGCCAGGAATCTACTGTCCTTCCTTTATCCTGCCCCACTTTTTTCCCCCCGTTTCCTTTGATGTTAGATGGCGGTATTTATTCTAGAACAACAATATTTCTATTCCTGGCTTCTGTTGAGATATCCAATTAAGTATGTAGTTCACAACCACAAAGATCTCCTTAGCAAATCCCATCCAACCACACCTTGGATGATCTTTTCATGACCATCACAGTTCACAGTTTGGTTTGGTTTTCCTTAGAAATGCCATCTTCAGTCAATCTCTCTGAGTTTCTTGTGAGAAGTCAAGAACAACCCAGCCATTCCTTCAGTTACTGCCTAGAAACCTCCACAGTGAGTTATCAGTTTTCCCAGCTAAATATCAGCTTCACTGGTTGCAAATTCTGCCTCCTACAAAACACTAGAAGATGAACACAACTCGGTGGAATTCTTAGCTTCTCTACCGGGGTCCCCATTCATCCAGACTCCAGCTGCCTGTTCCCTGTTTCTACCTGACATCTTACCAGAATAACCATTGCCATCCTTATTTCTACCATTCTGTCTGTGGCTATGGATGTATTCTCTGTAACAATGGTAGGTTTCTCTCCAACGTTCATCTTTTTCTCCTGGCTCCACACCAACGTCATCCCTGATGTCACTTCTAATATACAGGTAAGTTTTCCTCAATCTACCCATTATCCAGTTCCAAAACCAATTACACATCTTCAAGTTATTTGTTACAGCAGTTCTCTTGGTACCAAGATGTCTACTGATTTATTAGGAGGAATGACCTAACAAAAATACCAAGCAGTTGGCTTAGACAACAGAAAGATCTTTCTCATAATTCTGACACCTATGGAGTCTAAGATTCACCTCCAGTGTCAGTTGTCAAAAGTGCCTACTTTCTGGCTTGCAGGCAGCCACTCTGCCACCTTGCTGTCACCCTCACAGGGTTAACAGTGGGCAAGTAAAAATTCTGGCATCGCTTGTGAGACCACTGTATATCAGAGCTCTATCCTTGTGGCTTTATGTAACACTGTTGACCTCCAGAAGGTTCCATGAGATGGCTCACATACCAGATACCATCATGATGATGTTTAGGGTTTCACCATATGAATTTTGGGAGAGTTATAAACATTCAGTCCGAAATATACTCCTTTATACTCACACATTTAAGACTAAATAAACCATGTATTCGTTAAGGTCAGTGTCTATATGCCCAATCAAGTGCAGACAGCTAAGCAGAGTACTACCTCTACACATTTCCACTACAGCAGACTAAGAGTAAAAGTATCGAGATGTACGAAGCCTCAGCTCTTGCCTGTGAAGGGACAGAGAAAAGTAGCAAAAACCCTGTTTTGCTTTCCTGTCAGCCACAAGTGGTAGAAATTGACTTTCCCGTCTTCCCCCTCTTGCTTGAGGAACAACACTCTAGTTTCCCCCTTAAGTTTTTTTCTTCTCTCTTGTATTTCAAGAATGATTTTTTCCCCAAATTTGATCATTAATACTGTAGAGTCAGATAGAAAGGAAAAAGATTAGGTAGGTGGGAAATGTATGCTTTAAAACACACTTGGAAGGGCTCGGTGTTTAACTCAGCACACTTTACACGGGTGATAGTAGAGGCCATGTGATCTTAGGATCCAAAACAAAGGGTTCTTCCATGCCACATTTGCACAAGAAGTAGCACTGGGCATCAACAGATTTGCATCAGTTTCCTGCCCCAAGTTCCCATGGACAGGCTCTGGCAAAGACCTGAGCAGTCAGGCGGCTGCATAGCACAAGAGGAACTCTGAGTTTAGGAAAATGGGAAGAGGAACTCTGAGCTTAGGAAAATGGGATCTTTTGATAGTGAGCAGTGAGTTGTTAACCGTGCTACTCTTTACTATATGTTATATATATTAAACATATGTATTAAACTTATGTGTCTATGTATGTGTGTATTAATAAGTGTGTGTGTCCACAGAGGCCAGAAGAAAGCTTGGGGCTTTCAAATTCCTTGGAGCTGCAGTCAAAAGCAATTGTGAGACACCCAACCACATGGGTGCTGGCAGCCACTTAGATCCTCGCAAGAGCAGCGCCCTTTACTCTTGAGAAACATACACTATTGTTGTTATATCAGCATCCCCAAAGAGAAAATCCCTAAAGGAGACGATTAGTGTGGATTTTACTTACAGGACCTCAGAAGCATGAGCATCATCACCCAATGAGAGCCGGGAAGGAAGAAGCAGAGGCTTCAGTGTGGCTGTACATCCTCTGCCTTTCTGTCGCTCCCTTTCTAGCCCCCTTTACTACACATGATCTCCAGAAGGAAACAAAAACAGCCAAGCAAGGTAGTGAAAATGGTAATTGTGGTGTGGTGTGGTGTGGTGTGTGTGTGTGTGTGTGTGTGTGTGTGTGTTTGAATAATGTCCTTAAGACAGCTACACCTAGCTATTCTGAATGATCCCAATAACATTCACCCTCTTTGTTTCTACACTCTTATACCTTTGTGAACACTCTCATAAGCTGGCAGTTTCTAAGTACCAGTTACCCACAACCATGCAAGCATTAAGGCCCATATGCAAGGTACAATGTAAACAGTATTGACAAGACTTGGTGGTCCAGACCTGTGACCCTAGTTACTAGGGACAATGAGTCAGGTGGACAATCACATAAGCTACAGAGTTCAAGGTCAGTTTGAAAAACTTATTGAGAATAATATTCAATTATTTTTAGTGGAGGCTGAACATACAGGTCTACTCCTGTATTCCCAACACTCAGGAGACAGAAGCAGGTGGATCTCTCTGAGTCTGAAGCCAATCTAGTCTACATAGCAAGTTAGGGGCCAACCAGAGCTACACAGTGAGACTCTGTAATTTTTTTTTAAATCATTTTTAAAGAGTGTTATCTGAGACTGTAGCTCAGTGGTAAAACAGCTTAGCATGCTCAAGAGCCTGGGTTCAGTTCTCAGAACTACACAACAAACAATCTCAACATAGGAACCTGGGGTCTTGGAGAAGGTCAACGAGCATGTGTTGGTTTTACAAAGGGCCAGGTGTGATTCCCAGTGGTCACATGGTGGCTCACAACTGGTCCTAACTCCAATTCCAGGGCATCTAACAGTTTCTTCTGACTCAGAGAGCACAAGGCATACACATGGTACAGAGATACATTCAGGTAAAGCATGCATTCGAACAAACTAAAAATAAATATAGTTTAAAAGAAGAAGCTATACATTGTAATATTTTTCACAGCAGCCAAAGTATGAAAGCAAACCACCATCTATTGATGATACACAAATAAGGAGCATGCAATAAATGTTTATAATGGTATGCCAGTCACCCTTTAAAGGGGGAAGGGGACTGTTGCCATTTGCTATAGTGCAGATGAACCTAGAAGACCCTACACTGAAGTTAAACAGAAAAACATATACTGTAAGGTGTGGAAGTTAAGATAGTCCAACTCACAGAGCCTTAGCCAAATGATGGTGCCTCAGACTAGGAAAATGGAGAAATAGAGAAGTTGTGGGCAAAGGGAGTAACATTTCACTTTTACAAGTCCCAGAGATGTACCAGATGGTACGGTGTCCACAGATAACAAGACTACATTGTATTCCAAGGCAGCCATGGGGGCTCATGCCTGTAACCATAGCACTTGGGAGTGGAGAAAAAATCAGGTATTCAAGATTAAACAAAGCTAAATAGTGAGTTTGAGGCTGGCCTAGATTCCATGAGACCCTGTCTGAAAAGGAGGAGAAAGAGAAACAGGAAGAAGAGCAGGATGGGTGAAAGGAGAAGACAGAGAGGAGAACGAGGAGGAGGAAGAGGAGGAGGAGGGGGAGGAGGAGCAGGAGGAGCAGGAGGAGGAGGAGGAGGAGGTACTATACAGTACACCTTAAAATTGCCAAGAGGGTAAATCCAGAGAATGATGCTTTCACTCCCAGTGATAACTACAGAAGCAGGAGGCATAGTCACAGGAAGTTCTGTTTCCCTAGGAAGAGCAGCAAATGCTTAGCTGCTAAAACAAACAAAAGAGCAATGTTGTGACAGACACGGGCACCAGAAGCCGGTGACCAGCCACTGAATTACATGTCTCCAATTTCAACATCAACCTTTGAGAGAAAAACAAGTCCTCAGTGCCTTTCAGAAACTACCCCAAACCAACTGGAAAGTCAAAAAGAATGCTTTGTAAGTCAGGAGTGGAAACTCAATCTTAAGGGCGTTGGTTTACTGGGCAGAATACAGAAGCAGCCCTGGCAGCCCCGATGCTGGCCGCTGAAGATGGGCATGTGTTTACAGAATGGCAAGGGAAGGGAAGCATCTTCACACGGGAGACTAAGGACATCCCCGCCCTGGATAATTTGGAAGACATGACTAGTCTGCCCAACTTCACAACTAGTCTGTGTCTTAGTTAGGGTTTCTCTTGCTTTGATGAAACACCATTGCTAAAAAGCAAGTTGAAGCAGAAAGGATTTATTTGCTTTATACTTCCATATCGTTATTCATCATTAAAGGAAGTCAGCACAGGAGGCTGGACCTTTCCCCAGCATGCCTTCCAGAAAATGCCGTACCAGGCTGCCTACGACGTGATTCTAGGGGGGAATTTTCTCAATTGAGGAGTAAAGCCATCCTCTCGGATGACTTTATCTTGTGTCAGTTGACTTGAGGCTATGCAGCAGTCTGGGAAGATCAGTCTTCCTAATTTCACACACAATATGGTTACCCATGGCTAGAGCCTGGGAAATGCACAAAAGATTTACCAATGTATATCCTGTGGTCTGGGCACTGACAAATCAGAACGCAACGATGGCTGGACCAACCCTGCGGAAGCTAACTGCTAGGGCAGGATGCTGCTTCTTATTTGCTAAGCAGAGGAAGGCCTGGAATGGACCCAGGCTAGGCCCCATGGCTCAGTTAACAGCTAGAGGAGGAAGTGGCGCTCAGGACAATGGCCTTTCACCAAGAGGCCACTTCAGTACTTAATGCCTAAGACAGGCATGCCAATCAGAAGCTGACGCCTCGCCCTTGTAACAGTTCTTTCCAGGCACAGAACTGAGATCTTTCGCCAGAAGAGGAAATGCTCGTATGTGCTCTTCAACATCCCGAGAGTCCTTTCTGCATGTCTTCACTGTCACCCTGAAGCACAAGTGCCATGACAGCACACACACTTGGGTCTCAGAGACCAGAACAGGATCCCGCCCACGACAAACTCCCAGATACTTGAAGGAAGGATTGATTCTAGTTCATCGTCCCCATCTGAAAAACTTTTCTCTGTCGTGAACACTTTATCTCATCACTAGAATGCCTTAGAGAGCCATTTTATCATTAAATTGTTACATTAGAAGGCATTCTCTGTGCTGCTTAAGCAGAAACGAATTAAGTAACCACACAAGAAAGCATCTACTGAACGCAGCTGCTCGCAGCAATGAGGGATAGCGCTGACGGGGGCTTTTAGATGTCACTTGCTTGTGATCTTGTTTTCCAGGTTTCAGACCTGAGCCACTCGATGTAATAGCCTGTAGATGTGTGAGCTATGGAGCGTTAACACGTGGGTCCACACTCAGACGTGCTGCAAATGTAAAGCACACAGCAGAGAGAAGGGGCAGCTTTGATTTTCTCATGAGCAGAAGGGAAAAAGTGTACTCCCTGCCTCAGTAACTTGTAAGGATTGAATGAATTATTAGATTCAAAACAGTTACAAAGCGATCCCGCACTGCATCGGTACTATACACGTTCAGTCGCATTGTTCTTGTTCGGCTTCTCTTAAATTGAAGACTCTCGGGAATGACAGGTCATCTCGGTCCTTGAGACATTTGCGTTGCTAGGTAGTTCTAAAATGACAAGCTGCTAGTCTGACTGGGGATTCGCTTTTGTCCCCGGGAACCTGATCTCATGCGCTGAGAGTGGTGAGCCTCTAGAGGCTTGAGTCCCATGAGAAATTCAAACCCTTAGTGAGCCAGGCAGGAAGGAGGACTTGAGGTTTTGCCACTGGTCACCACAAACAGCAACCTGCTCCGGCTTCCTCTGGTGTGCTGGGCGGAGACAAGAGTCAGTCTCACCTTGAATGAGCTTCGGCTATCGCTGGAGAATTATCATGGAAACTCAGGACAACCTTAACCAAGACTGAATCTCCTCTCCATTTACTGTTGAGAACTGGATCTCTTGATTTGCCAAAGATACTACTGCAAATTAGAAGCGTTGCTGGGATTTCTACCAAAGAGTTCTGGCAACTCATACACACACAGCTTAGGTGATACCTAACTCTCTCAGGGATCGGAGGTTAAAGGCACTAAAAGAAAAAGCAATCCATTCAGCAGATGATGCAGAGGTAACAAAAGGAACGGACAGAATGCTGGAAGATACACGGGCTATAAATAATAGCTCTCACAGCCCCAGTGACCCTCAAAGTATAATCAGCATATTCTGAGTTTCCCACTCATTATAATTGGGGAGACTCTCTAGAATGCACTAGAGACCTGGGAGGTGAGAGACTCTCAGGACTCACAGGGAGGGATCGTAGATGAAATGCCTGACAGTAGGGAGAGGGAAGTTATAGATCCCACCTCCAGCAGAAAGACAGGGCATCAAATGAGGGAGGGGTTGCCATTCCACAGTCAAAACTCTAATCCGTAATTGTTCATGTGCAAAAGAACTGCAGGAGAGGAAATGGAGAGGAGCCTGAGGAAAAGAAGGTCCAGTGACAGGCCCAAGTGGGTCCAGCTCAAGGAGAGGTCCCAAGGCCTGACATTATTACTGAGGCTATGGAACACTCACAAAAAGGGACCTAGCATGACCACACTGGAAGAACCAACAAGCAGCTGCAAGAGTCAGATGCAGATGTTTGCACCCAACCAATGGACGGAAGCCGCTGAGCCCTGTTGTTGAATTCGGGAAGCTGAAAGAAGTTAAAGAGAACCTGTAGGAGGATCAGCAGTCTCAATTAATCTGGGCCCCCAAGATCTCTTAAGCACTGAACCACCAAATAGGCAGCATACACCAGCTGATATGAGATCCCTAACACACATACAGTAGAGGATTGCCGGGTCTGTGGTCATTCAGAGATGATGCACCTAACACTCAAGAGACTGGAAGCCCCAGGGAGTTTAGAGGTCAGGTGGGGTGGGGGTGGGGACATCCATATGGAGACAGGGGGAAGGGGAGGAGGTGTGGGATGTGGAACAGTAGGTGGGTGGACAGGGTTGGGTAGGGGGAATAAAAGGTTGATATTGCAGAGGACCAGGGTTTGGATCCCAGCACCCACATGGTAGCTTATGACCAACCATAACTCCAGGTCCAGGGGATCTGATCTCCTTTTTTTGCAAGCAAAATACTTTAGTGGATGATCCATACCTGAAGTCACAGTCAAGGCCAAGTGCACAAAACTCTGGTACAGAATGGAATTGCCTTCAGACATCGTATATGAAGTAAAGATGAGCCATAAATGTAGCTTCATGTCAAGACTTGGCTTCCACCAACAAGTTATAGTACCACAGATATGCAAATATTTCCAAATCTGGAAAAAGCCCAAAATCTAAAAAAACTTCTGCTTGTAAGCATTTTGGAGAAAAGGATGATACTCTACCTGTATAGACAAGAATTTCAAAAATTACCTTATGTCTTGCATATCTTGAATCTGAGATCTAATTTTGTTTTCCTTTTAAAGTTAACAGCCTGGCATGACAGCACATGCCTATAATTCTCAAGTCAGAGAACATCCTGGGCTAAGAGTGAAATTAAAATCATTAAAGTGTCAGCAGAAGAGTTAGAAATGGTGGTCCTAAGAGAGCTGAAGAAACTTTGAGTGAGAGACTCATCAGCAGAAATCAGGAAGTAAAAAGATGACTCTGCCATGGCGAGCAGACTGGCGGTTCGCAGTGAGGCAAACACTGATAGAAGGCGGGATGAAGAAATAAGGGATGCTTTGGGATTTAAAAACCTGTCTGGGCTTCAATCATAACTTGTGGGTCCCGGTTTAAATCTCTTTCTGGTTGATGGAATTTTGCGAGCCCCAAAGAGGCTAAAGAACAGCAAGATCTGCCGGCATCGCTTCGGTGCTTAGATTTTCATTTTTAAAAAATATTTCCATTTCTTATTAAAATTAACATTTTAAAAATATAGGGGATTCAGAAGTTCTTAAAATGTGCATGCAAGTCCCTTAAACGCTTAAGTGAAACTTAACGAACTTAACAAATGCCCTAAACTATTTAATAAACTATTGACTAATTCAGTGAATTATTAAATGGCATTAATTATATTATAAGCAGATTGAAAAGTGATCAAGGAATTAAATGAAATCCATAGTTACTGATTTTTAAAAGAATTCTAAATGTTAAAGGAAGCTAAATAGGTATTTAAGGGAAAGTCAGTTTTTAATATTTTTCAATTTTAAATTCAACTAAACCAAGTAGCTATAAGTGTTCCTTTGCTACTATGAAACTTTTTCAAACCCTTCTAAACTGTACTTCAGAAAACCAGCAAGCACATGATGATGTGGAAGATGGGCGAATCAGAGGCCCACAGTCAACAGCATTACCCTGATTCCCTGGTCCATGTTAGATGTTGGGTTTTCTGTCTTAGAATGTCTTGTGATTTGGAATGCATTCCTGGAAATATTATTGAGTATTGAGAATCTAAGAGGCCAGCTGAATTAACAGTATTTTTAGGGACACTATCAGGCAAGTTGTTATTACAAAAGAGCCCAAACCTTCATGGCTCTGGGCTGATAGGACTAGGTCAGTTCATGGTTATCAGAACCATGGGTCTTTTCAAGCGGTGCCTTCTCATTTCCTGTCCTACTTCCTCATGGTAAGAACAGCTGCTGAGCTCTTAGTACTAGGATGGTATCCTTCCCTAGGAGGGAAGACTCACTTCCTATTAAGGAAGCAACCCAGAAATTGCCTACACTGATTCCATTGGTATTCCCATGCCTGTAACTTAGCCACACCACTACCTCTAATGTCAAGGAAAGCTTTGAAATGGAGTCTTTAACTAGGTCTGCCTAGATGAAAATCTGAGTATCGAAGGAGGAAGAAGGAGTGGATATCTGAGTGACATTTATGCTTCCTAAGCCACTCTTAATGCTCAAAAGAAAAATCATGTTCAGAGTGTTCACATGCCTGCATCAAGAAAATGTGATCACCCAGGCAACATGGTGCAAGCAATGAATTCCTTTGGAATATCAGTTTGTCATGCAGCATCGGAGCATAAGGAAGTTGTCATTCGTATAAATGGAGAGTTAGTCATGAATGTATGTTTATTCTATTAACAGATACCTGAACTCATCATGCTCTCTGTTTTTTTTTTTAACTCAAAATATCCTTTCATTTATGCAATACTAGAAATGTCAAATGACAATGTATTATTAAATTTTGAAAGTACTTAGGGAGTCCAGCCACTATACAAGGCACTGAAGTCTTCTGGTAATTAAAAGCCCCTCATCTATAGAAGTTTGAATGTAGCAGAAAGATGGATAGTGAACAGAGCCTACACTAGAAAGCTTTTGCTTTTTTAAGTTAAATGTGTGGAGGGGAGTGGGATATTGACATGTGAGTGCAGGTGCCTGTGGAGCCCACTAGAGGGCATTAGGTCCCCTGAAGCTTAAATTACAGGCAGTTTTGAGCCACCAGTTGTGTATGCTGGGAACCAAACTCAAGTCCTTTGAAAAGTGTTCTTAACCACCAAGCCATATCCAACCATCTCCAGCTCCCAAAATTCTTTTTTTTTTTTTTTTTTTTNTGTCCTGGAACTCACTCTATAAACCAGGCTGGCCTCGAACTCTGCCTCCCCAAAATTCATTTTTAATTTGTGTGTGTGTATACATGTGTGTGTGTGTGTGTGTGTGTGTGTGTGTGTGTGTGTATGTGTTATTTTTGCTTTTGCCCTATAAAGAATATTCTGGGAGCCTTAATTTGGACTGGAGGATCAATGGAGACTTCTAAGAGGAAGAGATATTAAGATACATTCTGAAGATTCATGCCAGTTAATCAGACTAGTAAGAAAGAGGTGTGTGGGTTGATGGATTGGCATCACAGAAGGTGGTGTGCTGGGGGAGGAGAAAGGGTTTAAAAATTCTGCCAGAGGTTCTAAGACCAAAGCTAAGTTATCCTGGGGACAACGGTGGAGAGACCATGAGAGGAGAGACAGAATGTCACCAGGGCTATGTGCAGGTCCATGTGACATAGGTGATAAGGGACAGAAAGGTCTGTATCAGGAAAACAGCAGTGTCACATGTGTCTCTAATGGGCTCCTCTGACTGGAGGCTATAGACTGAAATCCAGGCTGGGGTGGAACTAACACACAGAGAGACAAGGGGTAGAGGAAAGCAGCTTGGGACAGCAGCAATGGGCACAACAGAGATTAGCTACTAGCATAGACTTTGTTGAGATGTTTGCCTTGGGAGACAGAAACAAGACCATGACTGAGACCAGGGCTCTGAAGTCAAACCATCTGAGTTCAAACTCCAGTTTTACTGTGAGCATTGAGCTTGGTCCAAGGGTCTCAGTTTCCTCATCTGTGGACTGGGTAGGAATGCAGCAGTAGTATCTCAACTATGCATGAGGAGGAATAGAAAGTATCACTCATTGACAATGCCTAGAATAATGGCCACATAAGCCTTACTGAGTTATCCGTCAGCCCCATTGTCAGCGTTACAGGAAACAATAGATTCTAGTTTGAATAAGTTATTTCAGACTAAAGCAACAGAAGACTTAGAAAAAATTCTCAATTACAATTCTAGCTACATATCAAAGTCTTACCACATATAGTCACCATGGAAAATATCTATGGAAACACAGAAAATACATTTCCCAAACCTCATCTTATTCCTAAGGACTTGGGCTCAATTAAGCACAAATGAATATGCAAAGGAGCAGTTATAGAAATATTATACATGTAAAATATCTTCAATTTTCTGATTGTCCTATCTTCAAGGTTACCTCAGGTCATCTCAAACCACAGAAATCTCCAGCTTCAGGAATGAATTTTTTGCATCACTCAGGAAGAATTTCATACAAACCAGTTTAGAAAAATAAACACACATATATGTATATGTGTGAGTATTACATATATACACATATATACTACATATGTACACATGCACACATATGTATATATGCTATACATATATAGTACATATATACTATATATGTATATGTGTATATACACATATATATAGTGTACACACTAGTATATAGATGTGTAAAATATATATAGTACATATTAATATTTAAATATATACACACATATGTACATACATATGTATGTATGTATACACAGCAGTGTTTAAGCTCAGTGCTGGTGGAAAACTGGGGGCTCAGGGATCAGCATCGTCTTCCATGTAGAGTTCGAGTTCTCATGTGAAGCTTTTCCTAGGCTTCTCTATTGCCTGGATGTGACTTCTCCATAGTGGTCTAGATTGAAGACCAACATGTATTGGAATGTGCACACATGATTTCTCCTATTGTGGAGTCTTCTTTATATGCAAAACTCTTCAACAAAACAACTCTTTCAGATTCTATGTTTTAAGACCACTTGAAATAGATCTTAGCAGGCTGATAGCACAATACAATGGCCTATTTTCTAATCTAATTTTAGCACAAGAAAGATCTAATCAAATCAAATCCTATGTCAATATCAGAGCGATTGTACTGTTTTTATATTTGTATTATCTGGTTAGAGAAAATGAAAAAAGGGAAAGAAAAGAAATTCATCTTGCACTTTATCTATTCAAAACACCATTTTTGAGTTTGAGGTGCCTGTGCATTTATGTGTCCTTCCTTATGATGGTGTTTGTCTCCCTGAAAGGCTATCCTCAAGCAAGAGCATGACTTAGAATCAATGTTGTCACAGAAACCAAGAAATTCAGCATGAAAATGGAAATGTCAATAAAGGAGGGTAGAAACAGGGCTATTCCTCAGTCTGGGCTTTGATTCCAAGTCACTAGCAGCCACCCAGCCCTTTGTCATCTCCTCACCCATCCAGATCCTCCCTACCAAACAATAGGAAGGAGCTCTGCAGACTGTATTCAGAACTAAGATTTGTGGGTTTTTATGAACAATAGAAGCAAGGATGCTACAGAGCCATGAGTGTCTATGTGGCTAGCATCTAGGCTGTTCTGGGTATGCAGCCCTGCTTGGGCAGTCTGATGGGCACTGTCCACTACTGTAAAGATGAGATGATGCTTCTGCTTTATCACCTTTGTTTATCTGATTCTGGTTAGTAGTGCAATTAGCTTGCATTCCCATTCCACGCTCATGGGAAACAAATTCGAAAGCCCAATAGGTGAGTTCCTGTAGGCTGTATGCACAGCAGGCTGCAGGGAGCACTGCCGTGGAAGCACCTGAGTCACAGGATGGCGACCAACATGGCAATGCAGAAGAGACCTTTCAAGAAAATGAATCTTAACCTTCTCCTCGCACTCACTAAAAATCATACAAAATATGACATGTTGCCGTAAGCCACTGTACTTTGAGAAAAGCATGAGTATATGAGAAGAAATAACCAACCAATATTCCATGTAAGTGGGTTTTCAAAGAGAAGAGAAGATAGAGAGATAAATGATAGATAGATAGATAGATAGATAGATGATAGATAAATAGATAGATAGATAGATGATAGATAGATAGATGATAGATAGATAGATAGATAGATAGATAGATAGATAGATAGATAGATAGATAGATAGACAAACAGATAGATCAATCTTGATTGTTCTAGAATATGCTTCCTTGGCATTACTAAGTCATTCTAGGAAAAAAATAGTGTCCATGGGCTACAAAAGCCATTGTAGATTATGAGATTACAGCTTTTCAGGCATATATCAAAATGCCAGGACCCACATAAATATGAGTGCTTCAATGGAACAAAGATAAAAACATGTGTGTGTGTGCTTGCTCTTTCTTCTTGGTCATTGCCTGGCAGCTGGACAAATGCAAAAAAAAAAAGGGGGGAGTCCCAGATATTGCCTATCTCATGGAATTCAGTGGTACTAACCCATAGTCCCAACTTGGGAGGCAGAATCAAGAGAATCATAAGTTTGAGGAGAGCGTAGATGATTTAGTTAGGTCTCTGGAAAGGAAACACAACAAAATGTCCCACTCTGATTCTGAGGCCCTTTTATCAAGAGAGTGAAGGGGAGAATGTTTCAACTTCAAGATAGTTGATCCCTTGGGTGGATCAACCCCTGATGCTTCGGGGTTGTCTATAGAAATATTGACTTTGGAGTTCCAGTGACCAACAGAGGCTGGACAACACGCACGATCTAGGCTGAGGATTTAAACTAAGCCTGTGCAGATATTGGGATCACTCAGAGGGCTCATTAATATATGGATTGCTGGCTTCAGGCCTCAAGTTGATTCAAAGAGCCACAATGCAGACCGCATGTTGGCACTTCCACCAAGGACGCAGAAGGTGCTGATGCTGGCACTGCAGCCCTGGCGAGTCACAAGTGGAGAACTGTTTGCCGGTAGAAAACATGTTGATAGAACTGATATGATTTATGAGATAACAGTTCATCTTACAGGTGAAGGATGGCTCTAGGTCCAGAGGAAAATCTTCCTTGTGCTCATAAACTGGTACTTGGTCTCTTTCTTTTCCTGGACACAACATCATCTTAAGTCTCTGGAGCTTAAACAAGTGATGATTCATCTCATAGTTCTGTACCCCCAGGAGACTCATAGCAATGTCTCCCAGTCACAGCCAGGCTCTCTGTGTAACACTGGCCCTATGTGTTTATAATGGAGCTAAGAAGTTCCTGTTGTTGATGTCTGTCCAACTCTATCTATTTGAGATAAGTTTAGATTCACAAACACTGCTCTTATATTCAGTGTAGTGGCATACCATACAGGTTCATAGCTGAGAAGCCACAGGCTATACCATACAGCCTACTGTAGAGCAGGCTAGCTATCCCATGCCATTTTTGGTAAATACCTAAGGGTGCTTCTCAGAATGTTCACCACCATTCGGTAGATGGTGTCTGCACTCCCAGTGGACTTGCTTACTTTTTTCTGTGAAGAAACACCAGCAGCAGAAACAACAAGCTGTTGGTCCTCCTGCTCCAGCAGGCAGCAGGATGGGAAGCAAAGGGGCCATGGGTTCACTGTGCATTTAAATGCTCCCAGAGCCCAAGTTCTTCAGGAAAACAAAACAGTTCCATTAAGAAGAACAGGGTCACGAACTAGGCAAATTCTTTTCCTGGCTCTAGTCCTCGATTTCTAGTCTTATCATTTCCCAGTCCTCTTTGCTGTTAATTGCCTCTCCCTGCCAAATTCCAAGAATACTGCTTAGTCCCCTTTGTATTGATCCTTTCTGTAATGGACTCCATAAGCCCAGGAAACATGCTGGAAAGGAGATGGTAACAGAGAAGTCTGGCTCCTGTGGCCCTGAAACTTCTGACTGTCTATAGCTGAATGTATGTCAACTTAACCTCACCCAGAAAAATCTATGAGCAGGTATACATAGGGAAAAATAGACATAAGAAATTAATTTCCATGCCAGCAATCTCCCTCTGTAAGTTTCTTAAGTATGCTTTTTTGTGTATATTGGAACCTGCTTGGTTATCTCATCATTAAAGTTGCTTCTGTCTTACTGTGATTAACAGTAAGTGCTAGCAGGGACTATGCACATGGGAAACACCTTTTGTGTTCACACTCCAGAAAGCATCAGACCGAACTTCTATTCTTTGATACCTTTTAATTTTCTTTTTTTTTTTTTAAAGAAAAAATTATTTAGGGAAAGAAAACACTGAAAATAATACCAACTTATTAGGTATATATTCTAGTTTTATTACTAAGCAACAAAAGTCTTAACAGTTATGAAGACTTGATTTTTCTGTTTGTAAAATGGGGTGTCTCTGGGTTTCTATTGCTATGATAAACATTATGGCCAAAAGCAACTTGGGGGAGAAAAGGGGTTATTTCATCTAATGCTTCCAGGTACCAGTCTATCACTGCATGATATCAGAGTAGGAACTCAAGCAGGGCAGGAACCTAAAGACAAGAGCTAATGGGGAAGCCACAGAGGAGGGCAGCTTCCTGTCTTGCTCTCGTGACTTGCTCGCTCCGCTTTCTCCTACAGTCCAAGACCACCTACCCAAGAGTGACACTGCACAGTAATCTGGGCCCTCTCACATTGATCATTAATAAAGACAATGCCCCATAGACTTGCCTACAGACCAATAATAATGGAGGCATTTGCCCAACTAAGATTCCCTCATCCTAGATATGTCTAGGAAGATATGTTTGTGTCAAGTTGACAAAAATCAACCAGCATACTAGACATATTAACAAGAAGTCTTTGAAAAAAAATAGTTGATATGTTATAGCCAATGCCCTGTCCAGGCTCTGCTGTGCAGAGAATTGCTCATGTGGTCCTGTCAGGAAGGATTCGGAGACCGGACAGCATGGCCCGGGTCTCAGGAGTTTGCAATCTAATTAGCCAGTGAAGGGACTGCAGGTCTGCTTCAAGATGGCCGCTACATTGCAACTGAACTGGGTAGAGGAACCAAGCAACGAGGAGCTGAGGCTGCAAAAGCTGCTGAGGGATGAACTCTGAGCAGAGATGTGAAGATAAAAAAGCTACAGTTAAGACAGGAGAGTGGGAGTGGGAAACAAAGACGAATGCTCCAGGCAGAAAAAGAAGCAAGCTCGGCGAGGCAGAGGCAAACATCAACAAAAACTAGGCTGTTTTCAAAACCAGAAAGTAGGTGAACCTTGGCCTGAGGATGGTGGGCCAGAGGAAGAAGAATCCACGCTATTTGCATTCTGAGAGGCTTTGGGAACTTACTCTAAGGCTTTGGATTGCATCGGTGTGATATGATCTAAGTTTTGGGTGGACCATGAAAGGCAAATATGGATAGCAGAGTCAGGGGACACCACAGAGATCCAGAAGGTCTGTAACAGCCCGGGCCCCCAGCTTCAGAAGTTTAAGGAAGACTTTAGTGCCAGAGTCAGGGCTGGCAATGGCTTGTGAGAGCTTCCTCAGATAGCGAGATGCGTGTGTGACATGTTTATATCCCCGTGAAATAAACACGCAATAAAAAAGAAGCAGCAGACACGATTGCAGCACAGCTAACTATGCCTTCAGATTCGAAGACATCTGCTTCCTTTACGTCCTCCGCTTCTGTTGTCTGAGGGTTTCCATCAGATTTTTCTTTCAGTTTGCATTTACCAACCCACTTAGACTTCCTTCTTCCTTTATGAAAGCCTCACATCTTTGCTTTGGACCTTTGTCATTTGGAGCTGCCCGGCATCTGAGCACCCATTATTGGTAGGAGGAGGGGAATTCCAAAAGAGATAGACAACATCCCAGGCCTCTCTGTATGGTAGACGCTCAAGACTAGCACACGGTTATTCAACCAGCACTGAAAGTTTTTATTTTGTTTAGTTGGAGATGGGGTCTTGTTGTGTAGCTGTGGTGGCGTGGATTTCAATATGTCAACCAGTCTGGACTTGAACTCACAGAGATCTGCCTGTATCTGCTTTTCAAGTGCTTAGATTAACGGCGTGTGCTGTCACCTCTGGCCATCCAGTACTGGAAGTAAATAGCACAGACTATGAGTCAGGTGATAAACATCACAAAAGTAGTGACTCATGCTGTTGAATTATTCATAATATCATCCACTCAGTGTGTTTGCTATTCGCAGTTAATGGATGAGGAAGTTAGATTAATTCAAGGATGCTCTATAGCATGTGGAACTTAGATCTTAAGCCCAGCAAGGCTGGCTCCAAAAACATGGCCCCAATCATCAAGGACACTCCCAGCAACCTAGTGGTTGGGTCCAATCAGATGGCCTATAGTTTTGAAAAATGATACAAAGCTACAAGGCTACAGCAACGACCACAGTTGATGTGCAGAGCTGCTGGGCAGCATAAGTGTCCAGTGCAGCACTAGCAGCAGCTATGGGTCTTGTGTCGAGTTGGTGGCAGGCTGGCCTGATGCCAGGGCTCTCTGTGTCAAGGTTTTCTTGGAGCCTGCCATTTTGCTGAGTCTGCTGTCCAATTTTCATCAACTCCCAGTTTTCTACTTAACTCTTAGTAGATTATTCTTCTGCTGAAATGATCTGCAAGCAAGAACCCTGGCCAACGCTGTTAATTTACACAGCAGCGGGCAGCCAGCCACAGTCATGAAAGTCAGGGCTCCAGCAGCAGCCATTGCATCTTCTGACCTCAGAGTCCCCCAGCACGCCTCTTTCCGATGACAGTGTGCACAGTCAAGGCTACTTGGCTCGTAGGAACCCCTGCCTAAGAGCATGTATACTGGTGACTGCCATGACTCGAGTAAATATCCCGTGGCCAGGATTGATGGTTTCAGAGAGAACCCTGTCAGAGGTGTACCCTGTGCCTTCCCTTCCACAGGGGAAGGAAGTTAAGCCAGAGTACTCTGTCACTCCAGGAGGATGGTGGTGTCTGAGAAAGGGCACCCACACCAATCATCCTGGCTAGTGCCTTTTGCCAATCTTCATTTGTCAAATCTGGGTTTAACTCTGTGAGGCTGAATTCTTTAGAGCACAGTATGTTTGCTACAAAGGTTCCTGGAATCCCTTTTCTGTGCTTGCCCATAGCACTGCGTGTCACAGAGGGAAATCTGTACAATAGGTTTTTTTTTTTGGGGGGGGGGTATTTCATGATTGAGGAGATATCATGGATACAGATTAAAGAAAATATGTAGATTAGAAAGCATCTTTCAAAACTGGTGTGTGTGTGTGTGTGTGTGTGTGTGTGTGCACGCACATGCTTGCTTGCATGCTGTGTGTGTGTGCTTACATGCTGTGTGTGTGTGTGTGTGTGTGTGCTTGCATGATGTGAGTGTATGAGTACAGGCATGTTGCACATCATGGTGCACACAAGGAGATCAGAGAATAACAGCAGCCAGCAGCTCTCATCTTGTACCTTGTTTGAAGCAGTCTCTTGTTCATAGCTTGCCAGGCTACTTGGCTGCCAAGCTTTTACAAATTCTTCTGCCTCTTCCACACTGTAAGAGTGCTAGAACAGCAGACACATGCATGGCCACACCTGCCTTTACATGTGTCCTGGGGACTCACATTCCGGTGCTCATGCTTCTGTGCCAAGTGCTTCCCCCACTGAACCTTCTCCCACTAAGCTCTCCCCCCCCCAGCCAGGAAAGTATATTTTAAGGTAGTGGGGACATTGAGAATAAGAATATTATTTTGTTGCCTTTCTCCAAACTTCACTGATAGTCCTTCCTATTTTGTATCTGCTCACAGTAAGATTCATTACAGTCTCAAAACTAGCATCTCCTAGTGGCATGGTTTAAAAACTTAACTCTTTAGGACTTTGGTATTGGGGATTGACAGGCTGACAGATTTGATGGTTTCTGTCTCAAATTTAAAGCATCTTAAAACTAAGGGGGGGGGTTCTTTACTATTAGTCATGGAAGTCCTTGCAGAAGTGGCTAGTGGCTAACAAAGTGGATACAAGCTGGTCCTGGAACACCTCACTGTGCCAGGAAGATAGCATGTCACAACGCCACAGGGGCCAGCTCGGAAGGGATCTCCTTGCACAAATCTTATACACTCTGAGAACCAAATGAGCTCCCACTGTAAAAAATAAATAAATGAAGAAAGACAGAAGCAAAGAGAGGCAAAGGGAAGGCTCCTAAGCAGTATGCCAAGTGCTTCCTGGTAAGCACTGGGAGACTCCTGGAGATATTTTCACAGCCATCCCATAATATCATTAACCAGCCAGGAATAAAAATGATCAGAAAATTGAGAAGAATATTTTAGTATATGGGAGAATGTAACCTAGGGATGGAAAACTTACCTAGCACATGCAAGGCCTGGGAGGGGGAGGGTACAACAAAGGACATTTTGAGAAGGAACAGTGAGGTTCAAGGGGCAGGACAAGCAACATCTTGACCAGGTAGTCAAAGTTAAAGTCATCAATGAGAAGCAGATGGCCACCATTTACCTCAGGTGTGTCCCTTCGGGGCAGAACACTTATATGGCATTCAAGCCAAGAATGCCTACCTGGACTATAGTCATAAAAGAATCAGACAGAGCATGAACGCTTGGTGTGAAGAGAGGAGAGAAATGTGTTCTTCAAAGATGCAATGTCATGAGAACCTGTAAAATGTTCCAAACGAAAAGAGACAAAAAGAATGAGAATCGGACATGATCTCAATGCTGACATTGAACCCTGGCTTGGGAGGACATTGCCACTTGGGACATTCTTGGGCTGATTGACAAATCTAGGATATGAGAAACAGGCTGGACACAAATATTCTACCATGGTTAAACTTACCAAGGGTTCACAAATGGACTGTGCTCATGTGAGATCTTGTTCTGTTTTAGGAGCAATTCATGGATGTTGTTAGAGGAAAGGGCTATAGTGCATACAACACACTCTCTGGAGAAAACACACACATGAGAAGAAAAAGAGGCACAAGTTATACAGCAAGTAAATTAGGAAAAGAATATACCTGAGTAGTTTGTAAATTCTGTGTGTCCATGAGTGTGTGTGTGTGTTCATGGGGTGTGTGTCAGTATGTGTGTTTGTGGGGTGTGGTATGTGTGTGAGTAAGTGAGTGTTTGTGATGTGTGAGTGTACGTGGTGTGTGCATTTGTGTGTGTGTGTGTTTGGTGTGTATGTGTATGTGTGTTTGTAGTATGTGTGAGCGTGTTTGTCATATGTATGAGTGTGTGAGTATGAGTATATGTGTGCGAATGTGTGTGTATGGTGTCTATGAGTATATGTGTGTGAATGTGGGTGTTTGTGAGTGTATGTTTGTGTGTGTGGTATATGTTGTGAGTGTGTATGTTTATGGTGTGTGTGGTGTGTGTGTGTATTTGTGTATGTGTGTGTAGTGTACATACATATGTTGGTACAGATGCATGCACATGCAGATACAAGAGGAATATCAAATATCTTCCTCTATCATTCTCCACTTTATTTCTGAGACAGGGTCTCCCAGTAAACCTGAATCTCACTGTTTCAGCTAGACTGTAGAGCCAATGAGCTCTCAGGATCCACCTGCCTTTGCCCCACTACACTGAGGTCACAGGTATATGTATGAGGTCACAGGTGTATGTAGCCATGCCTAGTTTCTTATGCAGGTGCTCGAGATCTGAACTCAGATCTTCTTGCTTACACAATAAGTGTTCTTATCCACTAAGGCTCCTTAAATTCTTATTCTTCAGATAGTTAAAAATATTTTCATAGAAAACTGAATGATTTGGGGGAAGAGAATAGCCCCTTTCACAAAGGGGCATGGGGGATTTATAGGAATTTTGAGATGTTCTGGATCATGTCTATGTCGGTGTTTATAAAATTCTCATGTTTGCCATCTTAGAGCTGGTAACTTTTACTACATGTAAAACACTTCAAAAGTGTTGTCTTGAAAAGTACAGAGGGAAAAGTCAAAAGGCAGCTCTGGACAGACAGACAAAAAGAAAGTAGGCACCTGCCCTTGCCTCTTAAGAAATCCCTAGGGTCTGCTGCATGATGGATGGAGCAGGTCATCTACCTGCTAGTTGGGGCTTATTCATTGCAGCCACAGAGAAAGCTAGACAACGTTCCAAAGTATATTTTGGTCAAAGATGTTAATCATCATTATATTAAGATTTATTTTACACTAAGACCTAAATCACAAAACCTCAATGAATACCCCCCCAGGAGTCATGAATATTATTCCAGATCCTGGGACTAAATTCAACTGCATCCTTTATGGTCTTTATCTCCTCCTGTCAAGAAAGCACCCTACCAATTTCTTACAACTACCGGCTGTAGCCGGACAATAACGCATATCCCTCAGTACTGGGCACTGACCTACACGTTTATAAAGCCCAGATCAGACTCTGCTGCTCACAATCCTCACTATCTGTGTTTAGCAGGAGAGTTTGTATTCATCTCTCCCTGGCACGTGGACCATGCAAGCCCTAGCTTGTGAACAGTCTGTCACTACCATCTCATGGCCCCTGCTTTATAAAGCCCCTCCATCATGACCCCTGTTCTTTCCCACACCCCCTGGGCTGCCATGTTGGGGTTGCCATTAAGCTTTTGAGACAATCTTTGACCCAGCCTATTTCTTGGGAAAGGTTCCTCGCACTGAACACCAGGTCTGGCGCTCTGGAGAAGTGGTAGGACTAAACCACGATGAGGAAATGAGGAAGTGTTTGCTGTTAAGTTTCTTCTCTTTTTCAGGAAATTCAGTCACCTCTACAAAGAAAGTACTGTGCAGCGCTGCCCCTAGGGCTCTCCTACCCAGAGACGCCACAATTAGTTTTAAGAGGAGATTTTGTTTTAGCTGATCCAATAACGCCTGTTTGGACCGAGACTTCTATTATTTATTATAACTAGGAAAAGTGACCAATATCAATTTACAGTCTAGGAAAGCCTGGAAGGAACACAAAGCAAAATTTCTGTTAAAAAGCTACTTGGTCAAACTTAAACAAACCACTACACGGCCAGAAATTGGTCCTTCGTGCCTGAAAATTTCCAAAGAGGAAAAAAAATGGGTCAACAAGAGTTCAAGGCACACAGTGTGTCAGGCAAAGATTAAAGGATCACATTCACAGGCAAGAAATGGTAGAGCCAGTGTTTGGAACAGAGGTCGAAACAAAATCTCCATTTTTGACTCCCACACTATTACTGGGCAGAACAGAAAGATGTGGAAAGTTAAGAGGACACAGGAGGGAAGCAAGCCTCTTATTCTGTGGTCTAGTTTGTATTTCTGCTGGCCAAGATTCAAGGCCATCAACACAACTGATAGCATCAGAGTTTCCTACAGAGATAGTGCCACCCTTCCTAATGACATCTTGGACAAGGATTTTACTACTTAGGGCTGGGACCAGAATGTTCAAGCCTTGCAGGTCAGCATTTCTCATCTTTAAACCCAAACAATGGACTTTGCAAAACCACCTTCATTAACAACAAGAATTTATTCTTAATTTATAAATGTAATTTATCTTAATTTTAAGACGGGGTCCCTATGGCCCTTTCTAGCCTCCAACCTTCTATAGAGCTTTCGATATTGATTCTTCTGCCTCCAGCTTCCTCCTGGGACTATAGTTGTAAGCTTCCATTCTCCCAGCTAGGAAAACCATTAAGATAAGAGAAATAAATAAACCAACTCACATTTATCTCCTTCATTTTTAAATTTTGCTTAAACCTAGTAGTAAGTCACCCATGTTTGAATTGTACAGTGTGTGTGTGTGTGTGTGTGTGTGTGTGTGTGTGTGTGTGTGTGTGTGTGTGTGTGTGTTTCTTAAGAGCTGTTGTGATGGTTCATTCCTGTTTAATGTCAATGTAACAGGATCCAGAACATCTTTGGAGAGTTATTTAGATTAGGTTGGTCTCTGCAGAGTTAAATAGGTCAATTGATGAGGGAAGACCCACCTTAAGGATTGTGGCACCATTCTCACTGCTTGGGTCTTAAAGACTATGGATACAAAGAACAAGGCTGACTGAGCACAGATGACTTCACTCTGTGGCTTGACTATGGACACAATGTGACCAGCTGCCTCAAGTTCCTGCCACCAGGACTTTCACCACAATGGAACTGTGGGACACAATGAACCTTTCCTTCCATAAGATACTGTTTTCAAATGATTTCATTGTAGCAAGAAGAAGAAAAAAGTCAGCAGGACATCATCTTCCTTCTATCTGAACCAAGTCTTACCCAGCGTCTCTATTTAATAAACCCACTAACTTAGCTTCACTCTGACTTGTCTTGAAATACTTTCCTGTGTTGCAGTCAAGGATAGCTTTACCTAAGTGAAGAGCACCAAGAAGGGAATTCACAGGTGATAGATAGCCCCTGTGATTGGATGTCTTCCCAACACTGTTGACATCATAGGCTGAATTATACCCTCCTGACAACATTTATTTCTTGAAGTCTCAACCACCAATACTTTAGAGAATAACTGAATTTGGAGAGAAGATCTTTAAAGAGATGATAGGAAAGGCCTTTAAACCCAATTTAACAGGACTGGACTGGACTCCCTGCGTGAGGAAGAGAAAATACCAGGAATGAACACTCATGGTGGAAAGGCCAAGGAAGGACACAGCAAGGCTCCTGTCTGCAAGCCAAAGTCAAAGCCTCAAGATTAAACAAACCTGTCAGGCCCTTGATCTGTGGACTCCAGCTTCTGACCCAGGAGAAAATCAATTCCCATTGCCTAAGCCTCCCAACCTGTAGTATTTTATCATGGCGGCTCAGACAGAAGAATGTAATCGACTTAAGTTAAATACCACATTCCCCTTCCTCCCAGACAGTTCCCAGATGAAGACAATGTCCCAGGTTAGCAGTCCCAGTGACTGGAAACACTCACGTCAGTGAGTTAGCAACACTTCACCAAGCCTCATGGAAATAAAATCGAAAAGACTACAATTCCTTCATTCACCTGCTATTGTCTGAAGTGAAGCTCGATACACAGACAACACTACCTGTCAGTGTTGGTGTTTGCTTGCATGTTTGTTTGTTTGTTTTACTTCTTCACAAAGATTTACTGCTATGAAATTCATGTACATTCCACGAAGATTAGAACATACAGAACAGGAAAAAGAAAAAAACCACTATTGCTGTATTAGCTGGTTTTCTGTCATCTTGACATTGGAGAGGAGGGAGCTTCCATACAAAAGCCTGTAGGGCATTTTCTTAATTAAGCAATTGATAGGGGAGGGCCCAGCTCATTGTCGGAGGTGCCATCCCTAGGCTGGTGGTCCAGGGTTTCCTAAGAAAGCAGCTGAGCAAGCCGTGCATTGCAAGCCAGTAAGCAGCCCCTCTCTATGGCCTCTGCATCGGCCTGTGCATCCCAGTTCCTACCACATTTGAGTTTCTGTCCCGACTTCCTCCAGTAATGAACAATGATGTAGAAATAGGTCATGGTGTTTCACCACAGCAATAATCACCCTAAGACAATCATTTATGCAGAGACATTGTCTTGGGATCTGCCTCCCATGTATATGCCCACATGAAGGGTAGATGTTTTGTTTGGGTAAAATGGAATAATCCTGTCATACTTATAGACCCCCACCTCCCATGTGGCATTAAAGTAGAAAAAACCTCCTGGTCAAGAGAATAGAATTTCCAATCTAGATAGAGACCTAACTTGGGTCAGGTAGTTCACTGGACCAAGAGACTAGCCAAGGAAAGCAGGTGTGATGGTTTGTAGATGCTTGGCCCAGGGAGTGGCACTACTAGGAGATGTAGCCTTGTTGGAGTGGGTGTGGGCTTGTTGGAGCAGGTGTGTCACTGTGGGCGTGGGCTTAAGACCCTCATCTTAGTTGCCTAGAAGTCTTCCACTAGCAGCCTTCAGATGAAGATGTAGAACTATCAGCTCTTCCTGCAGCATGCCTGCCTGGATACTGCCATGCTCCTGCCTTGATGATGATGGACTGAACCTCTGAAGCTGTAAGCCAGCCATTGTCCTTCTAAGAGTAGCCTTGGTCGCCGTGTGTCTGTTCACAGCAGTAAAACCCTAAGACAGCAGGTTTACCTTAAGCCATTCCAAGAGGCTAGATTGATGAGGTACTGTACCTCTTCTCCTCAGAATCCCTATGTAGCTTGTAAGTCAGCTCACTAAAAAAAAAAAAAAAAAAAAAAAAAAAAAAAAAAAAAGGTCCTCAGAGAAGTTTTTTTTTTTCTTTTCTTTCTTTTTGTAAAGTTTGCTTTCCCT
>NC_034590.1:128423420-128451774 GCF_900095145.1 Mus pahari | reverse complement strand
AAAAAAAAAAAAAAAAAAAAAAAAAAAAAAAAAAAGGTCCTCAGAGAAGCTTAACTTTGTCTTTTCTTTCTTTTTGTAAAGTTTGCTTTCCCTAACTCTTTAGGTTTCTTTTCTCAAAATGTCTCCCATCCCAAATGGCTGCTTGTCAGCCGGTGTGTCTGACCTCCACACCAGCTCAAACAAAATTGTCAGTTTCCCCTTCTTTCCTCCTTCTTCTTCCCAGGCAGCTGCTGAGGTTTTATAGTTTATCTGCTTGGGTTTTCCTTCCCTCCCTCCCCCTCCCTCCCCATTCCCTCCTCCTCTTCCCTGCTCACTCCCTCCTCCTCACCTCTTTTAAACAAATAAAATTGTCCTCGAGCTTCTGTTTGAGCCCGATGTCCTGTGCATCGGTGTTGTCCAATGAGATGCTCAGCCTATACCCAGTTATGGGCTCTCTGTGACCCAAGCCCAAAGGCAGTAGCCAGCTGCTGGGTGCAGCTCTCCCCAGCCTCTTTCTTGCCGGGATTCCTAGGCAGCCCCAGTAAGGCCCACTCATTCTGCCTAAGTGTCCCCCGCAGGCCCCCAGATGCTGTAACCGCCTTGTGGCCCTAGGCTCTCAGCAAACTCCAGGCTGGCCTGTGGGCTGTTCCCCAAAGTAGGAGCCTGAAGGAAGGCCCTAGACTCCTCAGGAGAAGCCTCGTGAGAAAGTAGCCACAGACCATGCCAACCATTATCAGACTGTAGTCCTCTGAAGATAAATCAGAGAAACTTCGGCATGCTGAAGATCATGCCAATGGGAAGGCCTGACAGCAACCCCAGGCTGGACTAGAGCAAGACTGTGCGGACATGCTTTTTGCACCACTCCTTGCCACACAGAAAACCGCATCTCTAGATGAGAACCTTGTCTCCTCAGTCAGTTAGCACTGGTGTCTCAGTCAACAACCAAGATGGCCTCTGATAAAGTGGATTTGGGACCTGTGTCTAGGCCTCTCTATGCAGAATTACCCACTTCTGTTCACCAAGTACCCTAAGATTACACTGTGTCTATAAACCTCATCTTCTCGGCCCAGGCAAAGGGCCATGGATCCACTGCCAGCAGCACCCACTCCAGGAGTGACCTATGAGGATGGGGCCTGAACATGTGGCTTATCCTGTAGGAGGCTGGGGACCACCCTGGTTACTGAATAGTCACATCAGCACCTCCCGGATACAGGGTGGAACATGGGTCAGGGTGACTTGTGGGATCTGGGACTGCTGACTTCACATTTCACATCCTGAGAACAAGCTAATATTTAACATGGGTCTCTATTTCCATTCCGCCAGGAAGCTACTGTTCTGTAGCTGCTGTCTCCAGAAAGGACCATGTCACAGGATCACAGGGGCTGGTGTGTGTGTGTGTGTGTGTGTGTGTGTGTGTGTGTGTAAGGCAGCGACCAACCGAAGCTGAGAGAAAGCCAAAGCCACAAGACTGTGCACCCTAGCTGAAGGCAGATGGTGTGAGAATCAAGGAGGTGAGGAAAAGGGGGCGGGGCTCTCAAGCTCCTTGTACCAAGGGCAGCAGAGTGGACTCCCAGCTGGGGACAATCCTCACAGGGCTGCTGAAGCAACAGTGATGGTGATGGTCTGTGACAGAGCTTGACCAGTCAGTCCTGGGTGTCCTGTTCTGACCAGGATCCCAAACAGAGCTAGGAAGGGGGTCTATAAGTAGCTACAGTCTCAAGGATAGAGCCCTTGACAAGTCTCAAATGTCATTCTGCAGATCCCTACATCAGCAACCACCCTAACTCGCCCAAGCTCAGGGTCCAAGCTGAGGGGCCCTGACTGCTCTTGCAGGGAACTAAGAAAGCCAGTAGTGATTGGGAAGTGAAGTCACAGAGGGTCAAGCTGCAGGGCTCTCGGGCCATAAGTTACTTTGTTCCCACCAGTCTGACACTTCTCTTCCCCTAGGCTTAAGGCCTCAACACTACAAAGGTGCCACCCAGGCTCAGGACAGGACTCAAGGCTGCTGGCACCTCTATCTACAAGGGCATCCCCTGGAATTCACAGCACAGAGCTGGCTGGCTGGCTGCTTTCTAGCAGCTGCTGCTGGGCCAGCAGGGAGCCAGCTTTGTGGGGGGTCCTTTCAGTCCCCAAGGAGTTCCTGCTGCTCTCTCTGGCCTGGGTTCATCCTTTAGAGCTCACTGACCTGGGCTCACACTGGTCACCCTGTCTGCAGCCGTGGCTCACATGGAAGTTTCAGTTTCTCCTTGTACCAAATGGCCTTTGGCTCTGCATCTGTCCTTAGGAACACTACACCCCTTTGGTCCAGCTCCAGCCTCTGCATCAAGGCCCTGGGATTTTTTTCTGTGGTCTGGCAAAGATGTCAGTGTGAGGACTGTCCATTCCTTTCCCACTCCGGATGCAGAGGCCTGTGGAATGGTGAACTCCCACGTACAAGTCTCAGGGTTGAAAATCCAACCTCTGCCTCTCCAATGGTGTGCAAGACAGGTATCACGGCTTTCCCACCAGTGTTGGCTTTGTCCAATCAGAATGAATTTCGACTAAATTCGACTGCATCCTTTATGGTCTTTATCTCCTCCTGTCAAGAAAGCACCCTACCAATCTCTTACAACTACTGGCTGTAGCCAGACAATAGCGTGTATCCCTCCGTACTGGACACTGACCTACACTTTTATAAAGCTCAGATCAGACTCTGTGGCTCTACGGTACACTTTAGAAGCACCCTTACCCCCAGCTGCAGACACATACGTCATTGTGAGAGCTTCTGGGGACAGTAGTCCACATGGGATCCCAAAGTCCCATTTGTGAACTGGGACTTTAATATCGGAGACACTGGACCATCAAATGATCTAACCCAGACACTCCAGAAACTGGTGAAGTTCCATCGCATGTGACTTCAGACACAATAGTACATATCCTCCCCTGGTTCCTGAATCTTGTGAGTCACAGCCTCTTCCTTTAGCTTGATAACTGGACTACACCATAATTCTCTAAAGATGGAAAGAACCTGGGATTTTAAGCCCATACTCAAAGCTCCAGTAGCTCCGTAGGATTTGGAAATCTACTTTGAAGGAAAATTGTCTCCTCCGTAGTGATGGATAGTCTCAGCTGGGAGACAAGAACAGGAAGTACTTTAGGGAGTCAGAAGTGGAACAAGAGCTAGGAAGGCCTGAGGGTCCAGTTGCCGAAACTAAATGTGACTTTTAACAAACGACGTGCCTTTAAGCATTCCTCCCCTCCTTTGTACATCCAGGTCTGTCAAAGAGGCCTGTTAGTAATACACTATGGCTCAGCTTGCTACATAATTTGCCTTACAAGGGGCCAGCCTCGGTATAGTCCTAATCTTGGGATAGTCCAAACAGTACTTCACACGAATCTAAATATTTCAGAGTGGACTAAAGTTTAGTCTGCCCTTGACAAGAGACGGTATCCATCTGAACTCAAATGAAGGCATAGTTAATCACCTTAGTGTTCATACGATACTCCACACTTGACAAACTGAACTTGATGACAGACTGCGGGGGTTCAGCTAGAGTTCCCAGGCCTATTCCAAGTCTGGAGGAGCGGCTCTGACCCCAGGGGTGGAAAGCGGCCCTTCCTTCCCATCCACATCCCACATTCCACCTACTTTAGGGAGCTCTTAGGACCCCAAGATACTGTCCCAAACTTCTTTACAGCTTCAGCCAACAGCTTTCCTTTGGGCTTACTTCCCTAACTAGGTCTCTACGCACCGGCTAAGACCCTTATGGGAGCTAGGAGTCCTTTTGACAGGGACTTTCCTCTGGCCTTAGAGGAGAATCAGGAGTGTGGAATCTGGGTGATCAGCCCTTTGAACTTGCAGGTCTGAGGAAAACCAAAGGAGGCCCTTTAAACTCAGCAGTAACCAGTTACATAGTGGAGGGCTCACTTGCCTAGGTGTGAAGGCAGAGCCCTCTCCAGATCAATCAGTGTCTCCTTCAGTCTGTCTTCAAAAGTGACTGCTTAATTAAATAATTAAACAAACGATGAAAGAGAGGACTCCAGCCTGAAAGGACAGAGGAAATACAATATTTGGGGGTGGGGACGGGGTGAAAGAAAAGGGCCAGTGTACAACAATGGATGGAGCGGAATGACATTCTACAGACATCTAAGAGATCCTGGTCTTGGGGGATTTAATCAGGCTTTAAACTCTTCTCTCTTTGTTTTCAGGACACTTCTGCAAAGATCTTTTAAAAGCCTAAGGAGGTACTGGTAGAGGTAGCTGGGGACATTGAAGTCAAACTAAGGTAGGCCAAGGAAGGCTTAAGCTGCCCTCTTGATGCAGGCTCCGGGTGTCACCCTCAGAAGGTCCTGGTGTCAGAAAAGAGAATAGCAGTAGGGGCGTCACTTCCGAGGCGCACTTGCTATCATTTTCCCCCTTTCTCCAGTTTGTCAGTTTCTAGAGTTTCCTCTACAGCGAGGACAGAGCCTTCCCACACAACCTTACCTGGCAGGTAAAAACTGTGCTGCACGCTGCACGTGGCCCCTGCAGTCAGACCCTCAACAAAAGCCGAACCTAAACTGTGAGCCAGGCTGTTCCCCACCACCCACCAACAACCAAGTTTGGGGGTTCCGCAGCAGCCGCCTGCTGGGAGCCAAAGGGCAAAAGCGGGCAGGCCCTGGGTGGGAGTGGGGGTGCGGTGGGGGGAGGGAGAGAGAAACTGACAAGAGCCCAAGAGCTGAGCCCTGGCCTGCTCTGAGATATCGGGGATTCTGCAATCGAAGGTTGCCCAGCTCCCCAGGTGCAAAAAGACCGGTGCCCTGAAGGGACCTAGAGAAACTCAGCACGCCACCCTGCAGGCTTGTTGGGGCGGGAAAGAGCCAGGACACGAACACCAGAGCTGCGCGCTGGATAAAGGTGGCCACTCACCCAGCAAGAGCAGCTTGAGCTCGCGGCGCGCGTCCTTCTTGTCGCGACGAAGCTGCCGCTCGATCTCCGCGCTGATGCGCTGAGACTCTTTTTCCTCCGCAGACAAACAGCAGCAGCCGGCCATGGCTTGCCACCTCGACGGAGCGACAGGGACCTGGAGCTTAACGCCCGGCCGCGCGGATTATCCGCGCCAGACGCAAGGTTTGAAGAGGAAACCACCTGAACCAACTGTGGTATGGAGTAAGAGGCTCGGATCTCCTGCTTTCTTGAAGGCAGTTCCGAGGTCCGGCGAGTCCTGAGTGCTTGTGTGGTCCGGTATCAGGCACCCAACCCCGCTCTTGGGAGGGAGAGAAGAGCGAGCTGGGCGGTGTGATTGGCGCTGTCTCCAGAAGATGTGCGTCCCCGGACACTGTAGCTGGGTACCCAGGTAGGCAACGCACACCGCGAATCAAAAGTTGGGGCGTCGGTGCTGCTGCTAGAATGGTCTCTCCAGGACTGTAGGGTGTCGCAGGCAGGCTAACAGCAGGTGTGGCGTGGCTTGCAGATAAAGGGCTAGCTAGTCCCTGTTTGCAAAGTTCCGAAAACCTCAACCCTTAGACTTTTGCGGAATGGAAGGTTCCTCCAGCACTGACGGCTCTGTGTGACAGGAGGAGGCGGGGCGTCTCGAACCTGCAGCCTTGGCGTCTTCAGGAGTTGCCTGAAGACCTACCCCAAGCCGACCGTGCTTGGGGACAAAGGAGAGCAACAAGAGGTTGGGTCGCAGAGCAGTCTCACACCTGCCTCCTTGGCGGTGGCGCCCTAGTGCAGGCAGGGCCACTTGCCAAGCTTGCTGTAACCAGCAGGCACTGGCTGCCAGACCCTTTCCCGCTGCCAGATCCGGGTTCCGACAGGTGAGGGAGTTTCGTCAACTCCCAACCTCAGTGCCAGGGGTGGAGGCAGCACACTAGCAGACCCGAGCCAGACGTCTGCAGCCCGGTCACACACCGCATGCCAGCAGCTAGGCTCAGGCCTCTTTTCCCACCTGAGGCTGAGCTTTGCCCACCAGCTTCTCCACTACTCACACTTGGGGTTTCTAGACTGGCTCCCTCCGTTTCCCGGATGCCACTACTCGATTTGGGCTTAGCGCAAGCCTTGGGTCAGCTTGTAGCTTGCCTGCCTAGTGCAGATGGGCCTGCTGGCTGGCGTAGGAACTGCAGCTGCCTTCCGGGGTCTGGCAAAAGAGCAGAGGGCTAGTTAACTCCTCCCAGCCTGTCCTACCTCCTGGCACCGGATGAGGGGGCCGGGGACTGGAGGGGTGAGGGAAAACGGCTGGCTGCTTTGCATTTGATGGTGGAAAAGACTTCTGCTTTGTAGAAAGAGTTGGCACCTTCCCGGCACACCTGGCCAGTTCCCTGCCCAGCCCTGCAGCCACACTACCGCCTCGGAACAGCTCCTGGAACTCTGCGTGTGCATGTAGGAAATCTGAAAGAACCCTTGACAACTCAAATTGCAAGGCACAAAGCAAACTACCCTGATTTTGTCTGTGCAGATTTTAAGGTGCGGATAAGGGAACCTCGGGACCACAGCAAAGAATCTTCTTTTCCTTCTATTCAAGTTGGCATATGACATGTGCACAGCTACGAAATCAGACGCCAATTCTTCCTCTGTGAAGAGCAATTGAAGCAGGAGTGGGGCTCTGTGGTCATTATATAAGAACTTGGCAGCTAATGCTATCTGGCTCCTAAGTCTTGTTTACTTTACAGTTTAAGAAGTGCGGACCAATCAGGCTTTAAAATGCCCTGTATTTTAGTATCCTTCCAAGCATAATTGACGACAACAGTGTCCCCTACTGGAAAGTTTCTGGATATTTTTTTTTTCTCTGTAATCTGTCGCCCACTTTTTCCTTTAGCTCCTACAGGTGTTGAGAACACCACCACTTGGGTCCTCAAACTAACATCTCAGTCACGGTGTTTAGTCTTCCATAGATATTAAAACCAGAGCAAGCCTGAATTCCAAGTAAACTGGAATAACTGACCTGTTCAGTCTCCATTACTAGCCTTCCAAAACAGATCGTGACAGATCATCCCTGGTGAACTTGGCAGTACCTCCCGGAATCCCTCAGTGTTCCTATTCACTTTGATTAAACCTGTACTCCTTTTATAGGACATGGTACTGAAGAAGTCCCACAGGTTTATAGGCAAAGATTTCTATCTTCAGCTAACAATAAAAACTCAATGAGTAAAATGTCAACAGCAGGAAATAAGCCAAATTAACTATGTTTTGTCCACATAGGACAATATTATGTATCCATTAAGATGATCTATGAGTAACAACATTATGTCTCAATGAATAACACCTTATGATGTTTTGGTGAATGACAGCCTGCATACATCATGGTGGTGCCACCATCTACCTCAAGGCTGGGGATGTAGCTCAGTGGTAAAGCACTTGCCCTCTGTACATTTAACATCCAGCACTGGAAAAAAAAAATCACACCATCCGATGACAGCATAACCATCCTAGCTTGTATAAGAACACTCGGAAGCATCCATGAACCATGGTAGCTGAGTAGCCATGAACTCCTTACACTGTATTCCCACCATTCACTCATGATGACAGAAGAACAACAAACTGGGGAGAATCTTCAAAACACAACAAAGACAAGGCACAAACATATAAGCAGTACAACGGAAATGGTATGGGGAGAATACACACCTGCATTTTTAAGAGCATAGAGTACACATATCAGGAAGGTTAGCTGCTCTGAGTCAAAACTGGCCGGCTGGTTTTAAATTATCTGATAGAGTTACCGCAGCCCCTCCCACCATATCTAGATTGCACTTTCCTTAATTGTGAGCAGAGCGATGGACTCGAATCCATTCAAGGGACTAGCCCAACTCTAACATTCAACCGCTTCTTCAATGATTTTTTCACACTTAGAAGAAGGGGCTGGAGAGCTGGCTCAGCAGTTAAGAGTCCTGGCTACTCTTCTAGAGGACCCAGGTTCCATTCCCAGCACCCACCCCGTGGCTCACAACTATAAACTCCAGTTCCAGGGAATTCAACATGTGGTGTGCAGACATAAACATAGGAAAAATACTCATACAGGTAAAACACATTTTTAAAGATATTAAAATAAATGTGAACGTTATTTTGAGGGCATCAAAAGCTCCCGAGAACCATACAAGGGACGACACAAGGCAGTTAGCTTCCTACTTCTGTATTTATTTGTTTCTCTTTCACATCATCTCTCGGACCTAGGGTATGAGATCAGGATAATTTCATGGCATGATATTTGAAGCATCATTCCAGGAAAGGCTAGCTTTGAAGGAAGTGCTTTCTAATGGACAACACTTCTCCTCATCAATCCCATCTATTTTAGTTGCACCTCATTCCTCACAGAGTCCATCTGGGCTGCCAAGTGCTGGGCTCCACAGCCAGATAACTGTACTGGTCCTCAGGATGCTCACTGAGCCCCTGACAGCCTAATACTGGGGGTTCTGGTAACAAGATGTACTGAGCTGTGGCCCACCAGAAAGAATTAACGTTGAGACCTTGCTATCCTATTTTCCTTCAGAAGCATCACTCCATGACAGTGGCTTTCAGAAGCCAATGATAGTGTATCTTCTAGAGCTTAGCTTCCTTGCCTGCCCTGCTAATGAATCTTAGACAAATGTACTGTTGTGTCCTCTGAAGGCTTTGGTGCACCCTGTCCCCCTTTCCAGGAATGCCACCTCTTACCTCAAGCAAAGTTAGATCATTTCTTTTCCAAACGCATCTCTTCTGAGAAGACACCTCTACTCCTTCACTAGAAGCCTGTGTCCATCCTATCCCACCCTAGCACACCTGTCTCTATCTGCTAATTCATGTTACTCACAGGTAGTTTTTCTTGTTTAACCTGCTAGTCTTATACTAGCAAGTCTTAGCCAGGATGCATAAAACTGGAACCGAGTGTGGGAAAATCATCTAAGATGATTCTGCTTGTAGTATAAGGTGGTGGTGGTGGTGGTGGTGGTGGTGGTGGTGGTGGTGGTGGTGGCATCTAGGCAGGCATGATGCAGGCAGAGCTGAGAGGTCTACATCTTCATCTGAAGGCTGCTAGTGGAAATCTGACTTCTGGGCAGCTAGGGTGAGGGTCTTAAGCCCACACCCACAATGACACACCTACTCCAACAAGGCCATACCTTCTAATAGTGCCACTCCCTGGCCAAAACATATACAAACCATCACAATTATGATGATAATGTGAAGATGGAGAAGGTGAAAGTCAGAAAATGAGCACTTGCTTTAGAAAGAGCCTGCACGTGTATGCTGCCCACTCTCCCCTTAGAGAAAGTGACTTACCCGGTTGTAATACAGAGCTCTAAGGGAAGGTACATCAGAGAGCTGGAAAGATGCTGTTCTCTTGGGGAAATATATTACCTGCGAATTTAAGAAGTACTATGCGATCCAGGTATGTTGTTTCTAGGGATATACCTAGAGCACTCTAAGTCACTGTCTCACAGGGACTGCACATTCATGTTTACTGCTGCATAGTCACAACAGCCAGGGCATGTAATCAATTTAGGAGTCTACCAACAGATAAATATGTACTGTTGTTTACTAGAAAGATGGATGTAACTGGAGATGACCATATTGAGCAAAATAAGCCAAACACTGACATAGAAATAGAACATTTTCTCATATTTGTGAGTCTTAGAACATGCACACCTAAATATCTACATGCACATGCACACAAACACATATATACATGCATACACACATGTCATGAATAGAGAGTAAGAATGTGTGTGTGTGAGAGAGAGAGAGAAGAAGAAGGAGGAGGAGGAGGAGGGGAGGAGGAGAAGGAGGAAGAGGAGACAAAAACATACCAAGTCAACTGCTTGTGACGTTGTACATCGTGGTGCGGAGCCTAGTGCGCACCACGATGTACAACGTCCANNNNCNNTCAGCAAAATCTTGCTGGCGTATGCAATAGTGTCTGCGTTTGGTGGCTGATTATGGGATGGACCCCTGGGTGGGGCAGTTTTTGGATGGTCCATCCTTTCGTCTCAGCTCCAAACATTGTCTCTGTAACCCCTTCCATGGGAGTTTTGTTCCCAATTCTAAGAAGGGACGAAGTGTCCACATTTTGGTCTTCATTCTTCTTGAGTTTCATGTGTTTTACAAATTGTATCTTGGGTATTCTAGGTTTCTGGGCTAATATCCACTTATCAGCGAGTGCACATTATGTGAGTTCTTTTGTGATTGGGTTACCTCACTCAGAATGATACCCTCCAGATCCATCCATTTACCGAGGAATTTCATAAATTCATTGTTTTTAATAGCTGAATAGTATTCCATTGTGTAAATGTACCACATTTTCTGTATCCATTCCTCTGTTGAGGGACATCGCAGTTCTTTCCAGCTTCTGGCTATTATAAGACTGCTATGAACATAGTGGAGCATGTGTTCTTATTACCAGTTGGAGCATCTTCTGGATATATGCCCAGGAGAGGTATTGCTGGATCCTCCGGTAGTACTATGTCCAATTTTCTGAGGAACTGCCAGACTGATTTCCAGAGTGGTTTTACAAGCTTGCAATCCCACCAATAATGGAGGAATGTTCCTCTTTCTCCGCATCCTCGGCAGCATCTGCTGTCATCTGAATTTTTGATCTTAGCCATTCTGACTGGTGTGAGGTGGAATCTCAGGGTTGTTTTGATTTGCATTTCCCAGCAAGATGTTTTGAATTGAAGAAAAAAAGAGAACTTAGAAGAAAGAGCATGAAAGAGCGACCCAGTGGATGTTTGCAAAGCTAATGGCACTGAAGTTTTATGTCAGTTTTCCAGCTGCAGCTGTGACTCATTCCTGGGAATGACCAGTATTTCTTTAAAGAAAAAAGAGTCAAGGTATAAAGAGATGACAGTGAAGCACCCACCATCTACTCCCTGCCCTGGTGCCCCAGATGAGCATGTCTGTGTGTGATGATCATAAAGATGACCTGAGTGCACATGTGGGCAGTAACCCTTAGAGTCAAGGTCAATGGGCGTGGTCCTCTACAGCTGGCACAGAACAGGAATGACTCCTGTTTTTCCAATTCATTTTATTGAATCTGATGTGTTTCCAGTTTTCCATTCAGTTTTCAAGTTCACTGTGTTCTCTGAGGTGGCTTGACTCTCTCCCCACTCAGTCTGGGGCCCACTCTTATCATCATCTGCAGCTCAGCAGGTGAAGACTGATGGAGTATTGCTGGCTGTGTAGATGAGGGGAATAATAACTGGTGTGCACAGCATCTATTTTTCTATGGCAATCGGCATGTCAATGAATTGCTCCACAATATTCTCTGTTGGAAACCCTCAGACTGTTTATTCAATCGTCCAATGGGGAGAGCAAGAACAATGGACACAGAAGGCTGTCATCTAGCACACATGGCTATGAGTAGCCAGGAATGGATATCCGTTGGTTTGGGGAATCTGACTTTTCATGAGAGTTGAGGATTTAAAGAACTTAAGAAATAGGAATCTTTAAGAAGACAATCTGGAGGTTTTTATCTTGCTGATTTTCTTTTCAATTTTGCTTGCTTCACACTCTTGACACTCTTCTCTTGACTAAACAAATACTGACAATCTAATACATTCACACACACCCTTCTGTACACTGCTGTGCTCCTAAAATCATAGATAAGCATGAATAAGAACATACACAGAGGAATAGATAAGCACGAATAAGAACATACACATAGGATCTCTGTCACATTGATGACAGTATGTTTTCTTTTTTCTTCTGCCTCATTCAGGAATAACATGTGTACCTCTGGCTCATTCTTGTTTGTAGTATCATACATACTGTTCCGTGTTGGGGAGAGAGTGTCTGTGATCCAGCTTGTCCTCCTTAAAACATCTTTAACTTTTGGTTAGTTTTGGCCAGTGAAGCAATATCTAGTCATGACTGTATAAGGATCTTTAAACACCACTGTCTTTATTTCTATGGGTAGAATCCCAGAAAATGTTGCTATATTGTGCATATATAACACATTACATAAATGTATATACATACATTTTTTTATTTTAATAGATGTGGCCAGATTCATTCCATAGCATCAGCTCCCATCTCCTACCTCCCCGCCAGCATTAATACTGCTGCTCATTAACTTTTGGCAGCTTGAAAGGAATAAAGTGATATTAAAAAGCTGTTTCCTTTGCTTCCTGTGCTTGCTAATGCTATGTGTCCTCCTTGTGACTTGCCCATTCGTGTCCTTTGCTCATTTTTGAAAATTGGGTTATTTGTCTCCTCCTTGACAACCTGAAAACTCTTCAATAATGTGTGTTGGCTCTTTGTCACAAACTGGCAAATACAGTGTTTGCCTCTTGTTTGCCTCCATCCCGTGCTATCTATCTATCCATCCATCTTATCTATCCATCTATCTATCTATGAGACAAGTTCTCACTGTATAACTCTGAATGGATAGCCTGGAGGTTGTTATGGAAACCAGGCTGACCATGAACTCACAGAGATTCACACCTGTCTCCTACATCCCTAACCAGCAATATACATTATCCACTATAAAGTATCTCATGTTTATTCTTGTGGAATGTAAGAGATTGAAGACCAGTTTTGTTACCAGGTTGCACTAACAGACTCTTCCACTAAGCTATTGTGTACTTCTCTGTCAATACTATCTTGATCCTACAGAAAGCTTTGGAATGTTCTGTCATCTGAAAGGCAAACCCTCTTAGTGACTCACACTCTTCTGGCTGTGTATAGACTTGTTTTCAGATGTAGACAGCCATGTATCAATGTCCCTCCCTCAGCTTCACCCTAACATTGACCCCAATTGTCTTGCCTTCTGGACACACCAATTTGCATATCTAAGAGATGCCTCAAATTAAGAAATCTGAGACAAAATTCTGAATTTATTAACCAACTCTTTTTCTGTCATCTTTCCCATCTCAGAACTACCAGACACATCTT
Source organism: Mus pahari (assembly GCF_900095145.1). Classification (NCBI taxonomy): domain Eukaryota; kingdom Metazoa; phylum Chordata; class Mammalia; order Rodentia; family Muridae; genus Mus; species Mus pahari. The sequence goes on along the minus strand of NC_034590.1, from coordinate 128,438,975 downwards.
GTATCCCACCTACTCCTTGTGGACCCTCTCTTTAGCTGTATTCAAATGTGTTGGAACCAGATTCAAGATGTTTTGCATATTGCGTGTGTGTGTGTGTGTGTGTGTGTGTGTGTGTGTGTGTGTGTGTGTAAAATATGCACTGGTGTTTGGCCTTCAAGTATGTTTTGTGAGAGTGTTGGAGCCCCTGGAACTGGCATTACAAACAGTTGTGAGCTGCCATGTGGGTACTGGGAATTGAACCTGGGTCCTCTGGAAGAGCAGCTAGAGTTTTTAACTACTGAGCCATCTCTCCAGCCCCTCGGACACTGCATTTTTATAAAAGGAGGTTTCTGAGTTGACCTTAGAACATCACATGTGGCTTCCCAGGAATATTCTTTCCTATTTTTGTTGCCACCAGGTCTGAACAAGCTACCACCATCTCTGACCTGGACTGAAACAACAGTTTTATGACTGGATTTCTGGCTCCACTCTTCACCCTCTAAAGCCCACCCATTGTGAGAGAGGGTTTTGATAATGCATACCGTTAATTCCTAGTTTCAAATTTTCCTATGAATTTCCTTCAGAAAATAAACTCCTCCTCTAGACCATGAAGCCGCACACAAGAGTCATTGCCTGGCTCTGCCATTGATGCTAACAGTCCCAGTGCTGACCCTGTTCTACCTTCACCATGCTTCCCTCTCTGGACAGCTGCTGGCCCCTGCAGCTGCTGCTCTGCTGACTTCACCATGCCTCCTCTAAACCATGAAATGCTCTGTCTGTGCTTGTCCCATGTGTTTCAACACCAAGGGGACTTGCTTCGTGTGGCATACCCTACAGTCCATGACCACTTGGTACTATTACCATAGTCCTGTACTAACACTGGGGTATTTATTACTACCTTTTTCTTGTTCTCTCTTCTTCCATCAGAAGAAAAAGATAATATCCACAGGAGGCAAGATGATGGCCAGCTTATTCTAGGTCAGGAAATCTGCATCATCTTAAAATTATATCTTCAAACACTCCGTACCTACTTCTCAGTGATAAGTTAAACTTGGAAAAAATCAGTATTATCAGTAGCATGGTGTTCTGGTTGGAATCTGTAAGTGTGCTTGCTCTCCATAGGCTCAGGTTTTAGCACTTGCCCTTCAGATAGTGGCAGTTTTCTGGGAGGCTTAGGGCCTGGATGGCAGAAGGTCAATGGGGTGGGCCATAAAGGAACAAGCTGGCCCCACTCCAACTACCATAAAACCTGTAACAGCTTCTCTGTGGAGATGTCTGAAACACTCTGAAACTGTGAACATAAATGTCTTTCCTCCCTTATGATGTCTATGTGGAGTGTTTTGGTCCTAGAGACACAGAAGTAACCAGCACATTTAGTATTTATATTTTTTTGTGTCTGTCTGTTCTATACTTTATTTCCTATATATTTGGAAAATTGCACCCTTGAGAACTTGTGGATCCAAGTTTATTGACTATTTATCGTGAAAAATGGATGCATGAGTTCCAGGACAGCCAGGGCTACACAGAGAAACCCTGTCTCGAAAAACCAAAAACAAACAAACAAACAAAAAACCAACTTCTCAGGGTGGACCAGAGATTACCTTTTGCAGGGTTGAATGTCCAGGAACAGAAGCTTACTAGCTAAAACTTTAGGGCCTCATTTATCACAGAGAACTCTGTTTTGGGCTATGTCACCGATGTGGGGAGTGTGGCATGTGTGTGTTCCAGGCTAGGAATCTGGCAGAGAAGAGGGAGGCACCTACCATCTCATGTGTGTATCCAAGTTTCTGGGATCTCAGACCCGTTCTACCTTACCAAGTTTCCTGGCATGGTCCACTGTCACACAAGGACTCTGATCTACGGACACATAGCCTGATTGTGTTTTCCAGAACCTATTGATGGCAAGTGGTAGAAACCAGTTACAAATCGACTTCAGCTAAAAGTACTATTTATTGGACCCTGGGATAGGCTTATTTGGAAGCTCTGCTGGACCCAGGTCCTTGAGTGATGTTACAAAGAGAATAGCTACTGGTTAACAAACACTTGTTGAATGAAACAATGATAATCCCCATCACACTTGATTCTTCTGAAGATTCGGGAAGGTGGCATGTCAAAGTTGTAAGCCGCAAGTATGGAGCTAATAAGCACTCAACAGAACAAGTGAATTTGGGTTCTGTGATGGTTAATTTTGGTTGCAACTTGACTGGACTTGGAATCAACTAGGAGAAAAGCTGTTGGACACAGCTATGAGAGATATTCTTGATCAAGTTAATTAAAGAGGGTAAAGCTACCTTAAATGTGGGCAGTATCTTCTGTCAGCAGCCCAGATAATAGAGATTTGAGCGGAAAAATTTTTTTTTTCTTAATTGCTTTTGCCTACTTTCTTTTATGACTTCCTGTAAGCTCATCTACTTTGTTTGTGAATTCATTCCCTCTGCTGCTACTGCTGACGCCACTGCTACCATCTTTTGTTGAGATGTTCTTACCAACTTATAGAGTCAGCCTGTGCCCCAAGAAGCTAGGGTTGACCATTTGTCCTCTATAAACCAATTAAAAGTGGAGAGCAGAAAAAGGATATTTATTCAATGTGGCCACATAGGGCAGAGGGACAGCAAGACCCAGAGAACCACCCCTCTTCTCCAGTCCTTCAGACTTCTGAAGTTAGATCAAAGTTTAAATAGAGGGCCAATGTTATGCATATCTAAGCAGTCCCTGTCAAGTGTGGTCTTGTCCACTGTTGACCCATCATTGTCTGGACTTCAGACTCATCATTAAAGGAATCTGACAAGCCGTTAGAAGTGTGTAAAGTCTTTTCAGGAGAGAAGTGTCCTTTTGGCTGGTACCTTCCCTTCTCTCAGCATGAGATTCCTGAAGAAATTCCAGTTTCTTTGGAGTTCATTGTTAGATTGAGAGACACAGTGTCTCTTTAGAGCATCATCATTTTCTAGGCCTGCTCCAAGAGGAAGAGATAATTCATCCTGCCTGGTCCTTTGGAGTTGTTTCAGCATCTGGCAGCAACAGCAGATAGGAATCAAGCTTTCGCTTCCTAGCAAGGACAGAGCAGTAGGCAGAGACCTTGCCTGACCTGTCTGGCTGACATCAGAATGGAACCATTGGGTCCCATTGAAAATAAACATTCATTTTAAATGTCTTGAGTGAAATATGCAGATTCAAGGGCATTATGAATGAAGCATACATCCTATGACCCTCTAGGCTCTGCTTTCCTAAACTTAACATGCATTAAGTATTTTCCTTCATGATTTAAAAGTCTGTGAGGCTGGTAAGTACTAGCTAGAAATGTGTTGCTGGAGCAGTAACATGAAGCTGTTGTCTGCCTTTGGAACTGTCTGAGGCAGCCCTTGAAGATCAAAGACCCATGTGCTCCTTTGCCCATTTCTGACATCACTGAGAAGGTTAGAAACAGCCAGAACCTCCCGAGCAATCCTCTACTTGAGAGATGATGCATGCGTTCTATTCTAAACATGGGTTGGTTTGTGGCTCTTTGGGCTAATAAATTTCCAGTTCTGTCTCCTAGATGTCACAAGAGGCCACATCACTTCATCTTCTTAGCTGGGCTCTGAGCTCTCATCTCAGGCAGTTCTCTTTTCCCATAGTGTCAGAATCCCCATGTCTACTCATGTCTGCTGAGAGCTTCAGTGACAAAAGCCCTTTCCCCCAAGTCCAACAAATGCTAAGACTCACACTAATGGAAGTGTGTGTATTGCCTTGCCTGAACAGACATGTTATGGACAAAGCAACAGAATTCTGAAGGGACCAGCATTGCTTACTTCTAGTCATATAGTTTAATTGACCCAGGGTAATCTAAATATTAAAGCTTGTTCAACATTTAAGTTATTAATACATCTTTGGAACTTCAGATTTACAGTGTGCAATTTACATTGGCAGCCAGTTCTTTTGGGATCACACTCTTGTTTAACAGTTACCCGGGGGCTAGTGCCTATAAAAGGAACAGTGGAACAGAATAACGCAAAGTAGACAGATATTAAGTATAAACATTTCAGCAGATTCCATGGAGAAATGACATCATGACCCAATGTCAGCTGAGAGGACCACATGGGCAGATGATCACCTTGAACTAAGTCTCATCTTGCCCTCTATCTCTTCATGGTGTTGAAACTTAGACAAAGGCAAAGAATAAAAGACCATGACTTGACTGAAGAAGCTGTAAATGGCGAGTTGACTCTGTATTAACTTGCATTAACCATCAGTCCATGTAAGAAACAAGCTACATATATTATATGCCTGAGATTATTGGCCTGAAAACATCAAACCCTTGGTGAAGTCTCGAAAATAATGTGTGACTGGCAAACAGAATCACATCCTGTCCTATAGGAAGGAAGGTTTGGTAGTGTCCCACTTCCCAGCTAACTTTGGCAATATCTGGAAATATTTTTGGTTGTCACAACTCAGGAAGAGGGGTTACAATACCTAGTGAATAGAGGCCAGGATATCTAAGCACACATTTCATGGGACAGCTTCCCCCCAAGACAAATTCATACACAGAGATCCCAGCCTAATATCACTACTGAGCAACCTAGAGAAAAATCAGTCTAGATTCTTAAGAGGAAAGCAAAGGAAGAAAATGCAAGATTTATCTATATTAAAATTTTCTACCACAAAGTGCAGGTACAGCAGAGGCAGGAGAGCATAAGGAATAGTTTGGCAACCTAGGACTCTACTTGCCTTGGGCTGTGCATGCCTCTTCTTCAAATAATGCATTTGGGAATCTGGTTGTTTTACTTGCATGTACTATGTACCCACACATACCTTTGCAAACAATACACCTAACAACCTTGGACTTCACCTGTACTGGGCTTCAAGTACACCTCCCTATAAAACCAATGAAATAAGAGTCTCCCTGCATAAAAATGATCAAACTTGAACAGATTCTGTTTATTCTTACTCGCATCATATCAGAGCGGAAGAATGAAAAGGCCCATCTGGCCTAAATTGGGTTTGGTGCCTTTATAATAAGGCAAAACTATGTTCTCAACTGACTAGAATCTCCTATTTACTTTCTTAAGCCTATGCACAATTGGGAATAAATATAATTAAAGTCCAATGTATTTGGAGAAGGGACATGCACATTAAAAAAAATGACTGTACCTTCTAGCCTATAAATCAAGTCAGAGACCCGCCATCTACTAGACATCTAGTAAGCAAACTCCTCTTCCTGAACCCCATCAAAGGAAACCCTGAACAGTACTTGTCTTAGTCAGGGTTTCTATTCCTGCACAAACATCATGACCAAGAAGCAAGTTGGGGAGTAAAGGGTTTATTTGACTTACATTTTCATACTGCTGTTGATCACCAAACTGGAACTCAAGCAGGTCAGAAAGCAGGAGCTGATGCAGAAGCCATGGAGGGATGTTCCTTATTTGCTTGCCTCCCCTGGCTTGCTCAGCCTGCTCCCTTATAGAACCAAGACTACCAGCCCAGAGATGGCACCACCCACAAAGGGACCTCCCCCCTTGATCACTGATTGAGAAAATGCTTTGCAGCTGAATCTCGTGGAGGCACTTCCCCAACTGAAGCCCCTTTCTCTGTGATAACTCCAGCTTGTATGAAGTTGACACAAAATTAACCAGTATAGTACTCATGTCTCTTGAGTACCAAGTGGACACTGTCAATCTTGAGTGTATTTCTTCCAAACCTATTGTGGTGGTTTGAATATGCTTGGCCCAGGGAGTGGCATCATTAGGAGCTGTGACCTTGTTGGAGGAAGTGTGTCCATGTGGGGATGAGCTTTGAGACCCTCCTCCAGGAGGTGTGTCCATGTGGGGATGAGCTTTGAGACCTTCCTCCTTGCTGCCTGGAATAGGCTCTCCTGTCTGCCTGTGGATCAAGATGTAGAATGTTCTGCTCCTCTAGTCCCATGCCTGTCTGAATGCTGCCGTACTCCTCCTGCCTTGACGATAATGGACTGAACCTTTGAACCCTAACTAAGACGGGCCTCATTTGTACTTTTCCTTGGCCATATACAGGCTGTGGGCTGTCAGGACCGGCAGGCTGGACATAGCAAAGGGGGAAATGCCTCTCATCAAAGGACTCCACAAAGTTAGGGGTGGGCATTCTATTTCGCTGGCCAGCCAGCTAGCCTTTGCATTGCAGAGATACAGTGTTCAGACTGACCAAGCCTGGGGCAAGAGCCTCTCCCTAGACCAATTGTCATGACCGAGAACATGTAGCTAGGCCACAGCTGGGTCATGTGCTTATCCTTGGAACCAGAAGGAAGCATTAGTTTCCTGTAAATCACAAAGACGGAGTGGGTTTTTGTGAGACAAGAGATGAATTATCTCTCAAGGGAGACTGAGCAGACAAACCTGTCTTTCCCCCAATAGCAGCAGCTACTACTTCTACTGAGAATGAAAATTGCTGCAACCATTAACCAGGGATCATCAGACTCTGAGTTAAAATGAAAATCCCAGCATTGCCCCCAGGGAGAGGGTATGGCTCTGTCTTAAACACGCACAGTTCAAGCCTGTGGACCTCTGGGAGGAGAAATACACTGAAGAGTAAGGGCTTGCTCACTCACCAAGTGTCATCTACGAATCACTCAGCTATTGCCGCTGACACACAGTGGGTGAGATACGAGCTGTGATGTTAGATGGGATCGAGAATTCAGAACCATCAGCCTTGAGCTTTGCGATGACGTTACATAATTGTTTCCGCTTTAATCTGTAATTTTGATTTTCACTTGTAAACTAGGGGGATTAGTAACATTTACCACAAAATTCTGTTGGAGTGGGATAGGAAAGGGCTTAGTGTCTCAGTAAAGGTTTGCTCTGTTCCTATGACCAATCTATTTATTATCTTCCGTATTTTTGTTGACAGATTGTTACAGTGTTGGAAGCGATTCCTGCCAGGAAAAGGTGCATTGCTACAACATCTAGAAGGGAAGTAAGGATCACTGGGAATCTGTTGTAGTGATCATTTCTGTTGTGCTAGGTCTGGAGGCTAAGCGGGATGGATGTGAAGGGATAGCACCCCAGGGAAGAGTGACATTCTGATGACACGCACATCACCTCCATCTCCAAGCTTCTATAGTATGAAATCTGAGACTTTCCCCAGGGTATCTGAACAGTTGTGCTTGGAGGGAGGCAGGGCTTCCGGTGCCATCACTGGGCCAATCCCAGGCTGGACTGGATGCGTTGTTCACTGCAGGCTTCACATCTGACTTAACTCAGCATCTCTGGAGGTCGGACAGAGGGGCTGTGCTGCCACCAGCTCTCCGGGCGATGCTGAGGGGAGAGAGCATTTGTTCAGTGGGAAGAGGAGGCTCATTTGCTCCGGCCAGCTTGGCCCCTCATTCCACCAGTCTCTCAGCTGCTTTTTCAGTGGCCAAACAACTCTAGATGCCTGTGGCTTTGCAGGGGACCTTGGCCACTAGCAGGCTGAGAGGGCACTGTTCTTTGGCCTCTCAGTGACATTCGTTTGAGGAACCACAGCGAGAGGCAGGGAGAGAATGGGGAGGGAGAAAAGCAGGAACTCCTGAGAGGCTGCAGCCTTTGGTCAAACTTATCCTATAATTTTACCTCAGAGCTTGGAGACAGTATTTGATTTCCTTGTGTCATAGGAACTGCACTGCATACAGCCTGAGGCTCTGTTACCAGTAGTCTATATTTCTACTTCCTTGCTCTCTCTCCCTCCCTTCTTCTCTCTCCCTCTCACTGTCTTTCACCACCACCCTCCTTTGGTTTTTCAAGACAGCATTTCTCTGTGTAACAGTCTTGACTGGCCTGGAACTCACAGAGATCCACCTGCTTCTGCCTCCTCAGTGCTGGGATTAAAGGCATGTGCTACCACCACCCAGCTTCCTTGGACTCTTTAAAGGATTAAAATAAGGACCACACAGAATTGCAAATGTAACAAGGAAGCTTTATTTATAACCAAAGCAACAGTACAGGTGTTTTAGTTAGAGTTTCTATTGCTGTAAAGAGATACCATGACCAAGGCAACTCTTATAAGGACAGCATTTAATTGAGGCTGGCTTCCAGGTTCTGAGGTTCAGTCCATTATCATCATGGTGGGAAGCATGGCAGCATCTAGGTAGGCGTGGTGTTGGAGGAACTGAGAGTTCTACGTCTTGTTCCAAAGGCAAACAGGAGACGACTGGTTTCCATGTGTGCCTAGGAGGAGGGTCTCCCACAGTGACACACCTCCTCCCACAAGGCCACACCTCCTAATAGTGCCACTCTCTGGGCCAAGCATATTCAAACCACCACAAGGCCCAACACAAAACAGGAAACACACATAAAGCATTATGAGAGTTTTGTGATTTATTTATTTATTTTTGAAACTCGATTGTGTGGTTCTTGTGTGTTAACTTTGAGGATGATAACGTCACATCATAATATCAAAAGGTTGGACATATCCAAGAGTGTAAGATACCCAACTTGATGACTACACAAAAGGTTGGTGGTCACCTTTGGAAATGAATGGACCATTACTACCTGAGTGATACCAATAGGGAATGAGCCAAAAGATGGAGAGAGAAAGAGAACTTCTTTTACTTAAAAGAATTTACTTTCTTTTTCCTATAGTCTCGGCCACTTGAATGGTTCAAAACTCTTATTTAGACCTGGGTAAATTAAGTTTTTTTATCATTTGCAACAACAAAAAAATCATGGCTGATGTTTCTGATCCAAGAGAACTAAGAGGACAATTAGCAGAAGAGAAGCTAGTGGCTAAGAAAAAAAATGAGCTTCACACATCCATTAATGATTACTTGATAATGTAACCTGTCATTTTTCTGTTACTATAAGACGTTACTAAGATAAGCACCTATATGTACAACAGGTCTCCAGCCTAAATAGTTCCTGAGTCTAGTCCAAGGATGGTTGTCCCTGTGGCTCTTGGTCTTCAGAAAGATACCTACTCCATGGCCGAGGAGCTTCAGAAAGATACCTACTCCATGGCCGAGGAGCAAAACCACAAATGAACTAACATAATTAATTATTATTAAATAATTAGTTATTTCAACTGAGAAAAAGAAAGAGGCCAGAGTCTCATTTTCCCTTGGAGGGCACACTAGCAGTTATCTAAATTAAAGACTTCTCATTATGACCTACCGTAGTCTTGAGGTCATCACCCTGGAGACCAATCCAACCCACTGTAGCACGGATCTTCACAGAGCCCCGAGGACTCAAACCAGAGCGCCCTGTCAGAGCTTCAGTAAGACATGCAAATGCTAAAGGGGCCAGTAGGTTCTTCTTTCTGAGGCCAGAGAGATGGTTCAGAGGCTGAGAAAGCACACAGCTTGCAGAGGAGCCAAGTTCAGTCCCCAGGCCCCATGTCTGGCAGCATATAATCTCTGGTAAATCCACCTTCAGGAGGTTCCGGTGCTCCTGACCTCTGAGGTTACCCCAGATCAGGACGCAGGTATCCTCATTAAAAATTAGGAAGGAGGTCTTTTTAGCATTTCTCTAGGGCTGTGTTTTGGTTTGACTTTCTTTCCTGGATGATGTTGATTGTCCTCAGCTACTCTTCAAGGATTGGCGGTCAGATAGTCTTTTTGTTGTTGTTGTTGTTGTTGTTTTGTTTTGTTTTGTTTTTTCTAACGCTTGCAAGCTTTAGTCAACGATTTAGATGCAACGCACTTGCAAATGCTTTGAACACATAGAAAAGCTGCATGTTAATTACCCAAGTCACTTCTTCCTTGCAGCTGTCTCTCCAGTGAGGCAGCAGCTGATGAAGAGCCTACTTGTCAGAAAGAACTGTGCCAGGATCAAAACTATTCTGTTGAATCTGAGAAAAAGTAAAAGAAACAAGGACATTGCTGATGAGGTCGAACATTCTAGCATTGGTCCAGTGGAATTTGGCGAGCTGAGAATCTGATGATATAATCAAACTAAAAGACTTCTTCAGCCTGAAGGTTTTGGGGTGTTTGTTGGTTTGTTTTTCTGTTTTGGATGGTTATTCAAATGGCTCCCCTCTGGCCACTGTCCCTTTGTTTATTTGATACAGAAGCAGAGCTAACAGGACCACTGAAGCCATTAAGCGCTCCAAAGGATGCCCTTGTCGGTGCCAACAACCCCGACTCCCCGACCCCCACACCCACATCTCAGCCTTCCTCAGTAAGTTGCTGCCTTAGTTATTGTTCTAGTGCTGTGAGGAGACACCATGACCAAGATAACTCCTATAAAAGAAAGCATTTAACGGAGGGCTTGTTTACATTTCAGAGGGTCAGTCCATGATCATCCTGGCAGGAAACAGTCAAGAAGGGCTTTGAAGCAATAGCTGAGAGCTTCATGTCCTGATCCCTATGCAGCAGCAGAGGGAGTAGAGAGACTGGGGCTTTGGAGACCCCAAAGTCCACTCTCAGTGACACACCTCCTCCAACAGGCCACGCCTCCTAATCCTTCCTAAACAGTCCATCGGCTGGAGACTAAGCATGTAAATACAAGAGCCTAAGGGGGCTACTTTCATTCAAACCACCAGCTAAGCTGGAGTTCCTGTTCTGAAGCCTGCCATCTGGTCCAGGTTTATTTATGATTTCCAATCCCAAACTTGGCCTCAAGGCTATCTTTCATGCCATCCTGACATGAACTATCAGTCAGCTTAGACTTCGCCCCTTTTGTAAATGTTTATCAGAGTCTACAGCAGTGCCCTTTCTCTTTGGAGCTAGAACATCAGAGAAACTGGTCTATGAGAACCTGACACAGTGTACTGGCTAGTTTTGTGTCAACTTGACACAGCTGGAGTTATCACAGAGAAAGGAGCTTCAGTTGGGGAAATGCCTCCATGAGATTCAGCTGTGGGGCACTTTCTCAATTAGTGATCAAGGGGGAGAGGCCCCTTGTGGGTGGGACCATCTCTGGGCTGGTAGTCTTGGGTTCTATAAGAGAGCAGATTGAGTCCTGACTTCCTTTGGTGATCAACAGCAGTATGGAAGTGTAAGCCAAATAAACTCTTTCCTCCCCAACTTGCTTCTTGGTCATGATGTTTGTGCAGGAATAGAAACCCTGACTAAGACACACAGGTTCTATGCTGCACACATCTGAAAAGTTCTCTACTGTGTCCCATGATCTCTGGGATCAGAGGCTAAGCTCTTTGGGACAGATAATATTTTTCATATTGAAAGCATTTTCTTAACAAGTATGCTATTGTATAACTCTCTCTTTGATAGTCATTTCTCAGAATACTTTTAAATAAAAAGTTGGTTTCTCAGCTCCTCTCACTACAACTTTGCTATGACTAACATTTTCCCTCCTTTTTTTTTTGTTTTTTTTGAATTATGAGAACTTTGCAGACATAACAATAAGCACTTGTAAATTCTTTACCTAAGTTTTCTGAGTGTCAACGTGTTCCTCTGTATTTGTTTTATCTTCTTTTTCTCTCTTTTCCAAAACTCTATTTCCTAAGCCTTTGACATGCCGTTGACAGCATGACTCATCCCCTCTAAACAGTTCAACCAGAATAAGGACAATCCCTTGTAAGAACAAACAGCCAGAATGATTACACCTGAAAAATATTAAATTCCTCAACTCAGTTTAACGGAAATTCCATATTAAAATTTATCTAGTATCTTTTGTAGCTGTTTCCATTTTAAATCCAGGCTGTAATAAGGTTTTTTTTCTTTTCTTTTCCAAGTCACACCACTTGTATAATACCCATTTTTTCCATATGTTTTAGGTAAGCAAGAAAGAATCTGTTTTCCTTCATATTTGAGGCTCTACCTCACAATGGTTTCCCCAAATCTCTGCCAAAGAATCCTTTGAATTGTTTCTTGCTTTTACAAGTATGTGTGTAGACACTGAAGGTCATCTGGGCTGTTCTTACTTCACCGTACTAGTAGGGACCACCATACTAGCATATCCAGACTAAAATAAAATACAGAAATAGATAAAAGCAAATAAAAGACAGAATCAGTTGACTTTGTTTTCAAATGGCAAGTGGCCTTGATTTATGAAGCATCTGTTCACAAGGGTCAACAGGCCGCCTTAGAAATGCTACAGACCATGCCTGCCAGAACACCAGACCACTCCTCCCACCTTCTTCCCCACCCCCTCATGTGTCCCAGCCCCCGAGTAGGGCAATCACAGACCATGCCTGCTGCAAGACCAGGTAGGCTGCTTGTAGATCTTCTCCACTCTGTCCCCCAGACCCAACTCTTAGGGTTGCCTGAGGCTGTGATAGATCACTTTCCCCTGTCCTCTCCTTCCTCAAGCCTTTAACTGGGGAGGGTGAAGGAAGAGGAGGGCTCAAGGGCGTGCACATGGAGTTCCCTGGGAAGGGGGAAATAGAATACATTTTGCAGGTAGACTTGGGGTGGATGGGACAGAAGCAGGAGCAGGTTGGAGGGCATTGAGGGAGAGAGTGTGAGGAGAGACAGCTGGTATTGGGGAACCCTGCAGATGGTTGTGAGGAAAGCTGGTGCAGTGGAAGCTTCCTGCAGTCTGTGAGAGTAGCTCTAGTGAGGGCTCCTAATGGAGGATATGGAACCTTGTTTTCTAGCCAGACGAGGCTTCCACTGGTGGGACTGGGTTACGGTCAGTTGAATTGATGGCCAAGAGGGTCCTAAACAACCCAGGCTGATGCTAGGACAGAATGTTGCTCTCTGAAAACCGACAGTGAGGCCCCATTGCCAAGGACAACATAGACCCAGCTCGCCCCTATGTGTCAGTCTCTTTGGTGCAGGAAGATACTCTGCAGTCTACGGAAGGAGAACTGTGGACACCAACCCATCTCCAAGCTGCTCACCTTATCATCTGTCCTGACTGAAAGACGTACTGGGCAATGGTGGCACAGAACGTGTGGGAGTGGCCAACCAATATCTGATTTAACTTGGGAACCATGCCAAGAGAGGGAGCCCATGCCCTACACTGCCTGGGTGGCCAGGGACTAGAGAATGGGTAGCCCAGAGAACTAGAGTAGAACCAAACATGACTAGCAAATAATAATAGTAATAATAATAATAATAATAATAATAATAATAATAACAACTTATATATTAATATAATATAATGATATTATTAACATAATTATATATTATAATAATTATATAAGTTACAATGATTGCATTATAAACTATAAATTATAAATTGTGTAATTATAATAAATATAACAATAAAATAAGTATAATAATAATTATTCTTATCATCATCATCATCAATGAAATGATCCCTAATGTTATTCTACTATACTCATAGATTGGGGGCCTTGTCCAGTCGTCATCAGAGCTGGGAGCAGTTGCAGAGACCCACAGCTAGAAATGATTCAGAGAGAGAATGTAGGAGGTCTCCACTGGGCCTTCCCCCTCAGAGATCAGAGAACCCTACAGAAGATAGGGGAGAAAGACTGTAGGAGTCAGAGGGGTTGGAGGACACCAGGAGAATCTGGTCTATCAAATCAACTAAGCAGAGCTCATATGAACTCAGAGACTCAAGTGGCAAGCATAGGACCTTCTTGGGTCTGCATCAAGTCCTCTGTGTATATGTTCTGACTGTTAGCTCCGTGTTTTTGTGGGACTCCTACCAGTGGGAGCGGGGACTCTTTTGCCTGATCTTGGAACTCTTTTTCTCCTATTTGGTTGCCTTGTCCAGTCCTGATATGAAGGTTTTTGCCTTGTCTTATTGTATCTTTTTTTTCCTTCATTTTGTTTTTATTATAGCATCTTTGTTTAATTTACACCAAGCAGAAAATAAGCTGGGTCTTGTTTTGATCCAAACATTGATGTTTTAAAGGTTGTATTCTGTCTTATTAGCAAGCTACATTTCTAGGTTAACAGTTCTACCAAATATGGATGTGAAAATTTATTTTTAATAAGACAATGTTGCAAATTATGGTCAACTAACATCTTTTCACCAAACACTTCAAGCATTAAAAAAGGAGAATCTTTACAAAAATATACAGAGGCACCACAAAATTGGTAGCTGCCCAAAGCATTAAAAAAACTGGACTCTTAAGAGGGCCTTCTCAACAGTGTATCTTTTTTGTTTGTTTGTTTTTCGAGACAGGGTTTCCCTGTATATCCCTGGCTGTCCTGGAACTCACTCTGGAGACCAGGCTGGCCTCGAACTCAGAAATCCGCCTGCTTCTGCCTCCCAAATGCTGGGATTAAAGGCATGTGTGCCACCACGCCCAGCAATAGTGTATCTTTTTCATTATAACCATTACCCAGTACAAGGAAAACTAACAAGTTTGTTTGTTTTTAAGTGCATCATTGCAATATTGTATTCCTGATAATTTAAGTATACCACACTATGAGTAAGTGAATGATACATGCCTAGAAGTATCTAGATTCGCTCTCCAGCACCACACCATAATGTCAGCACAGAGGAGGCAGAGGAAGATTAGGAGTTCAAGATCACCTTCTGCTACTTACTAAGTCTGAGGCCAGACTGAACTAGTGAGACCCTGTCTCGATCATAAATTCAAAACAAAACAAAACAAAACAATCTTTGCACAGGGGAGTTTTGAGTTCCCAGTATCCAGCTTCTTCTGTTAGTCTAGGAGTCTGCATTAGGTTCATTTTCTCTGCCAGTGGAGCTGAGGAGGTTTGCAGTCCCATGAGGGAAGCAACAGTGTCAACAGGCCAGACCCCTCGCATCTCCTGGGGACTGGATCACTAACCAAAGAGCATACATACATGGAGAGAACCATGACTCCGGCTGAATATGTGGCAGAGAATGGCCTTGTTAAACATTTAGTGGGAGGAGCAGCCCTTGGGCCTAAGCAGGGGTTTGATGTCCCAGTGTAGAGGAATGCCAGGGCAGGAAGATGGAGGGAGGGAGCATTCTCATAGAGGCAGGGGGTAGGGGGATGGGATGGGGGGGGCTTTGGAGGGGAGACTTGGCAAGGGGAAAACATTTGAAATGTAAATTTAAAAAATATCCAATTAAAAAAAAAAAAAAAAAAAAGAATTAAAAGGCCGGAGAACCATTGAGCACAATACCCAACAGCTGGTGAAGTCTCTCAGCCAAAGCAGACAGCTCCAGAGTTAGCAGGTTAAGAAAGGCTGTTTATCAGCCCTTTGGTAGTCCTCAGTTGAGAATTCTTTGTTTAGCTCTGTACCCCATTGTTTAATGGGGTTATTTGAACTGTTGGAGTTCAGCTTCTTGAGCTCTTTGTATATATTGGATATTAGTCCCCTATCAGATTTAGGATTGGTAAAAGTCCTTTCCCAATCTGTTGGTGGCCTCTTTGTCTTGTTGACAGTGTCTTTTGCACTACAGCAGCTTTGCAATTTTATGAGGTCCCCTTTGTTGACTCTTGATCTTACAGCACAGGCCATTGGTGTTCTGTTAAGGAATTACTCCCCTGTGCCCATTTCTTCAAGGCTTTTCCACACTTTCTCCTCTGTATATTTCAGTGTCTCTTGTTTTATGTGGAGTTCTTTGATCCACTTAGACTTGAGCTTTGTACAAGGAGATAAGAATCAATCAATTCATATTCTTCTGCATGCTAACAGCCAGTTGTGCCAGCACCATTTGTTGAAAATGCTGTCTTTTTTCCACTGGATGGTTTTAGCTCCTTTGTCAAAGATCAGGTAANCATAGGTATGTGGGTTCATTTCTGGGTCTTCAATTCTGTTCCATTGATCTACCTGTCTGT
>NC_034590.1:128417530-128421605 GCF_900095145.1 Mus pahari | reverse complement strand
TGGAGGAGCTAGAGAAATTACCCAAGGAACTGAAGGGGTTTGCAACCCTCTATGTGAAACAACAATATGAACTAACTAGTACCCCCAGAGCTCGTGTCTCTAGCTGTATATATAGCAGAAGATGGCCTAGTCAGCCATCATTGGGATGAGATGCCCCTTGGTCTTGCAAACTTTATGTGCCCCATATAGGGGAACGCCAGGGCCAAGAAGTGGGAGTGGGTGGGCAGGGGAGCAGGGTGGGGGGAGAGTATAGGGGACATTGGGGATAGCATTTGAAGTGTAAATGAAGAAAATATCTAATAAAATAAGTTTTTTAAAAAAGGCTGTTTATTAGGGGGGAGGAAGCACGCAGTAGAGGCATGCAGAGAGAAAGAAAGACCCTGTGCCAAGCAGTGGGGAAGCTGAAACTGCCCCCCTGCTCGAGTGCTGGAATTCTAAGGGTCTCTGAGAGGGTCTTCCTCCCCTAAATTAGGGTTTGTCTCAGACATCATTAACAGGTCCCCATCTGTCCTTGAACTTGCTGGACCTGGCCCACAGGCAGCAGGGCCTGACATGGGGGAGGAAAGGTGTACTGGGGCTATGTTTAAGCTGCGAGGCTTTTGTCAGGGAGAAGCCAGCCATCTTTACTATCATCTCCTTACGTCCCGTCTTCTTGTCTGTCTGCCAGCTCCAAGTCCCTCCATTCTTTGCTAGTTGTAATTAGTTCCTGGTTAGGTGCAGCAAGTTTAATAAAAGGCTTACTAAGTACTCCTCCCCTTACCACAACACCTTACTAATTGCTTTGTATGCCATAGAAGGATCACAAGAAGCTGGTGAATGACTCTACCCATTAAACATTTATTAAGTGCTCTATTTGCAAAGACTGCACCTAACCACACAGGTTGCCAAACCTTTTCAGCAAAGAGCCAGATAGCAAATACTTAAGGTTCTGTGTGTCAAGGTGTAGATCTGGGAGTGTAATGTAGAAGCTTGTATAACCACTTAAAATGTAAATACTAAGACACTTAAA
Source organism: Mus pahari (assembly GCF_900095145.1). Lineage (NCBI taxonomy): Eukaryota > Metazoa > Chordata > Mammalia > Rodentia > Muridae > Mus > Mus pahari. Next base: position 128,420,596 of record NC_034590.1, on the reverse strand, counting down.
ACCACCCATATGTCCCAACTAGACACACACACAAATAATTCACAATAAACCAAAAGATTGAATAAAAGGGTGAAAAATACAAAACTCAAATATAAACCTCCACACCCTTAGATTGGGCAATGTCTATTTGACAAACATACAGACACAGGTAACTTGTCCTCCATTGAAGTAACTTTCATGTACCAAGTAAGAAAATAAAAGATTGTAGATATAATGGGAGAAAGTTTCTCTAGGAGTTTACAATCCAGGAAAAAAAAAATCTACATATCCTGCCTCTAAGTACAAAAGAATGAACAATCCAATTAAATTTATTTTAAGTGGACAAGGAACGTATGTAGCCTTTTCAGCAACAACACAAGACCATTAAACACAAGGTCAATAAATCCATGAAAATGTATTTAATAATATCACTTGCTAAGGAAATGCAAACCAATGAAGAAGCATTTTAAATCCAACACAGAAAGTAAACAAATACAACAAAAATCAATGAGAAGTATCATGCATACTGGAAAACTGAAGCCCTCACACTTGCCTAGTAGGAATGTAAATGGCTACAAAAGCTGAGGGGAACATTTGACAATTCCTCAAAAAGCTAAGCATAGAACTGGCATATCAGCCAGCGATTGTACTTGTCAACAAGAGCCCTCAAGAATTGCAAGTGAGCACTCAGATAGATGCTTGCGCACCAGTGTTCACTGTGGCATTAGTCACAATAGCCACCACACAAACAAACCAGTCCAAGTGACTCTCATTCAGCTCCAGAAGAGAAAGAAGTCTTAGCGTGAGATCTGTGGTTGTTAATTTTAGATGCCCATTTGACTAGATTAAATGATGCTCAGACAGAGGCTAAAATAGTATGTCTGCATGCCCAGGTGCAAGTTTAAGAGGGCCTTTCAAGGTGAGATTAGCATTGGACTCAGTGAGTGAGCATATTAGTTACTATTCCCAGTGTGGCAAAGATGCATGCCACAGGCAACTTGAGGGCTGAGAGGATTTATTGTCTCATAGGTTCAGAGGGTATGGTCAGTCCCTTGTGACAAGGAAGGCATGGTTGCTGGATGGTCTTGGCCCATGATGACAGGAGCCCATAGCATGGCTTGTTCATAACTCAATAGATCAGGAAACAGATCAGACCAGAAACTGGGCCAGGCTATCTCCCTAAGGACCCACTGCTGCTAGTCTATAGCTGCCATCTTGGGTTATGTCCCTATATTTCATACTCTCCCAAACACAGTAGCATAAATTAAAGATGTAGTACTTAAACACACAAACCTGTGGTGAATGTTTCATATTCAATCCATCATACTCAGTAACTTTCAATATGAGTGGGTACCAAATCAGCTGAGGGCCCAAACGGAGCAAAAACGAGAGTGCTGTCCTGTTCACCCACTCCTCTCTCCATAGACACATAGGTGGAGAGATGAGAGATGAGAGATGAGAGAGAGAGAGAGAGAGAGAGAGAGAGAGAGAGAGAGAGAGAGAGAGAGAGATATCTAGGTACTCTGGGGCTTGAGTATTGCTCGTCACCTGCCCTTACCTATGGGAACTCTAGATCTCTAGTCTTGTCCTCTAGAACTTGGACTAGAGGCCTTCCTGATTCTGTGGAGTAATGGGTAGCTAAAGCCATATTGCTGCTTCCTAGTTCCCCCAGATTGTGAATGGCAAGTTGTGAGACTTCTCAACTTCCATAATCATGGGAGCCAATTAACTCTTCTAAATCACTTTTCATACATATATTTACACAGATATATATGATTCAGCAGTGGGGTGCATTCTAAGAAATGTCATTAGGCAACTTAGCTAATGTACACCATCATAGAATGTGCTTACACACATATAGATGCTGGAGTCTATTGCACACCTGGGCCTTTTGCTCTGAGGTCCACGAGGAGCAAATGATTAAAGCAAGCAGAACAGAAAGCAAAACCACCAAGTGATGAAGTAATCTTGGGTCATGTGATAGTGCTGTCAGAGGCACTGGGTGTACTGATAGGTTTACTGGACTTAGCAAGATTCTTGCTAAACTTGGAGATAAATTCTGAAGCCAAAAAACAAGAGTCTGGTTAAGAAGAGATGAGAGGAGCCTTTTTTTTGGTCAAAGAGAGAAAACTAGGCTGTATGAGAAGTAGGAAACAAAGAGACCAAGACAGAGAGAAGTTGGACACCAGAGAGCAGAAAAGATGACGTCACAGTTCTGCTCTGTCTCCAATGGGGCATCTGAGTGTAATAACAGCCTTCTCCGTGAGTGAAGTACTGGTGCTTGCCGTTCACATGCCCAGGTCAAGGTGCACTCCCTCGGCTCTGTGCCATGCCGGTGGCCTCTGTACTGCTATACAATGTCCCTCACCCTTATGGTGTTCATAAAGATTAGCCACTGGGAAACATTGCCCTGAACTTGTTCTTGTTCTTTTTTTTCCTCCATTTTTTAAATTAAATATTTCCTTTATTTACATTTCAAATGCTATCCTGAAAGTTCCCTCTACCCTCCCCTTGCCCCTGCTCCCCTACCCACCCACTCCCACTTCTTGGCCCTGGCATTCCCTAAAGTTTGCAAGCCCAAGGGGCCTCTCTTCCCAATGATGGCCGACTAGGCCATCTTCTGCTACATATGCAGCTAGAGACACGAGCTCAGGGGGTACCGGTTAGTTCATATTGTTGTTCCACCTATAGGGTTGCAGCCCTCTTCAGCTCCTTGGGTACTTTCTCTAGCTCCTCCACTGGGGACCCTGTGTTCCATCTTGTTCTTGTTCTTAAATCACAGACCAGAGAATCTGTTGGTGGCCTCCTATAACTAAGTTGTAGCAGCATCCCTCTTCATTCCCGAGGGGCCAACATGATGGCCCTTTACGTTGCTAGCTTGGTGTACTGCACCACTTTTTAAAAGTTTTTCTTTACTTTACGTAGGATCTGCACTAACATCAGGAAGCCTATGACAGGCATTCAAATGGAGAACCATAGGCCCAGTCTAAATCTTCATGTTCCAAGGAGGGTCTGACAGTCAGTTACTGGGGAGAATAGAGGTAGGAAGGGCTTCAGTTACCAGGCTGAGGGTTGGGGTTGCAGGTA
>NC_034590.1:128363696-128417393 GCF_900095145.1 Mus pahari | reverse complement strand
AGAGAGAGAGAGAGAGAGAGAGAGAGAGAGAGAGAGAGAGAGAGAGAGAGAGAGAGAGAGAGATGGGGGGACAGAGAGAACAGATGGGCTCTCTTATCATTAGATGGGATGAACCAGGAGCACTTGGCCAAGAGAAGTACACCCTGAGGACAGAAACAGCCCAGGCAAGACTCAGACAGCAAGTAACGTGGGGAACACAGCTGGAAAATAGCCAGTTTAGCATAGAAAAATCATTTAGGGGCAATTGCCCAGTAATTGTGCTAAAGCTGATTAAATAAATCAATAGAACTCTGTCTCAATTATTGGGGGGCTGGCCGGGTCATAATAAGAACTAATAGAGTTATTAAATTTTCAACATCATAGCACAATCTCCAGAACCAGCGTCCTTTGTCCCCTGCCTTTGAGACCCACAAGATAGCATTGATTTCTGTCCTCAGAAACTGGGGAATGAATCCAGAAGTGTGGGTGTTTAAAGCATGGCCTCTCTCCACACTACTCTATGGCTACTTTTCCATGTCGTTTAGGTAGTTTTGATCTCCTCTAACTTTGATTGTTTGTCCTTGGTTGAGCCATTCGAGCATCCTATGTTGCACACTGGAACCCTGGGTGAGACAAGTGTGTTTTTATCACATTTTACCTAAGGGCCCCAGTCAACAAGCAGTCACTTTCTAAAGCACTTTCAGGTCCCAGCTTTCCTCTTATTCTCACCACATCCAAGGCTGAGGGAAGAATGGGAATTGGAGCCAGATCCCCAGCCTCCCTTCCAGTGCCCTTTTATCCTGTTGCAAGCTCAGAAGGGGCCACACTCAGAATAATTCCAGGCTTTGCTATTGCAGCTAACACTGCCAAGCCCTAGCCAGAGTCAGAGACATCCTCAGGGCTGGATGCAGCTTCTTCATGATGGAGCAAAATGCTGAGGACACAATCCAGAGAAAATGAAAGAACCAAGATAGGCTGTTATGCTTTATTTGATTAATGGCTAGAGAAAGATCATATCACCACTTCCTTCTTGTAGCACACACACACACACACACACACACACACATACACACGTGGGTGTTGCATGCGTGTGTGTGCATATGCAAGTGTATATCATGGTGTATGTATCCTGAGGTCAGAGGACAAGCTGTGATGTTGCTCCTTGCCCTTCATGATTTTAGAGACAGGATATCCAGCTATTTGTGGACCAGGTTGGCTGGCTCACCACTTTCCAGGGAATCTCCCGTTTCACTTCCCATCTCACCCTAGAATCCCTATGATTACAGATACATTGCTACCACATCTAGATTGAAGATGGAAATTCAAACTCAAGTCAAGTGCTTCCCCGCCCCCGCTGAGCCATCTCCCCAGCCCTGGGTAGATCCTTTTCAACTGAACCAGTGAGATAATCAAACAGGATTCTTTTGGTATGTATTTGCTACTGTTCTTGTGAAAATTAAATAGAGAACAAGCTGTAACAGCAGTCACAGAAAGTCTCCTGTTGGGCCGGGCCCACCTTTCTATTCCTGACTCTGAGGGTACAGAGATAGGGGGAATCTGTGTGAGTTTGGAGCCAGCTTGATCTACATAGCAAGGTTTTGGCCAGCCAAGGCTACATAGTGAGACCCTGTTAAAGAAAAAAACAAATGGCTGGGGGCTACACGTTATTGCCATCTCTCCAGTCTCCAGCTTGATATATTTGATAGTTTAGTCTTTCTGTCCATTAATTAATGATCTTTATGTATTTCATATACTGAATCCTTCCAAGTCCAATCACGTTGATATCTGTTTCTTTATTCCCCAGAATATTTCCATGTCGGCATGACTTCTTGAAAACACTGCCAATATTTAACAGGAGCCATACTGATTTTGTGCTGAGATTCCGTGTTCCTATGAGTTGAATAAACGGTGTTTGTAATGTAAATAAACGACTGTAAGAATACAAGCCCATTGCTCTTCTGGGGAGGGAGTTGTTTGAGGATTGACAGTGAAGGAATTCTGAGAGCAGAGTGTTTCAAACTCCCTACATGATTTCTTTTCAATAGATCTTCTCTTGGCACCAAGCAAACATTTTAAATTGCCAGTTGTTCTCTGAGGTTGACAATAAATCCAAGCAGGAATAGATTTAATATCCACCCAGAATTTTGATGAAAGTGACTTTTGATTCTCTGCCATTCCCATAAAGCCAAACAAACTTAGTATTCTGATACTGCCACTTCCTTTTCTGTTATAGAAACCAAAACAAAAATCAAATAACAGAGACAAGACAATAAATACAGAAACTGATAGAGTTTCACAAGGATATGATTCTGCTTCAGAGATGAGGAAACTGAAGCCAAGAGACATAAAGAGTTACCTAAAGTCAAGGAGACTGGCTTCATGATGCATTTCAATACATGGTTGATCACTAGATGGAGGAGACTTTTTCATGTCATCAGACCAACAAATATAGAGATATTGGCTAATCAAAGGAGTAAAATACATTAGCTATCACAGAAAACAGAGCAGTAACTAAGGGGACAGGTCTGGTAATACTTCTGTGATTGATGACAGGTCTCAATTGTCCACTTGATGAAATCCAGAATCCCCTAGGAGATAGGTTCCCTGGCCATACTTGAGGAGGATTGTCTTGATTGGGCTAATTGGGGTGGGAAGACCCACCCACTGTGGGTGGCACCATTCCCTAGGCTGGAAACCAAGACCACAAATAAAGGAGGACATGAGCTGAGCACATTCTATTCTCTCAACCTCTGGCTGCCACCATCTTCCAGCCATCACAGACTGGCTCCTTGAAATGTGGGCCAAAATAGGCCCTTTCTCCTTTAAGTCATTTTTGTCACAGTAGTTTTTTTTTTTTTCTTCCTATCTTTATTTAAGCAACAGGAAAGTACCTAATATATCCCTCCCCCTAAGTAGCATAAAGGAATTAGAGAGCAGATTGAGAATATGTCCACAAGGGCTCCTGGATTCCCATGCATATCAATCATGACTTGGATGGTAGAGAATACTGAGAGAAGCTATGAACTCAATGTCTTCGGCCTTTGTAGCACTTTAGAATCACCATGGAGCTACTGAAAACAAACAAACAAACAAACAAACAAACAAACAAACCACCCTGGATATTCAGGTCACAGCTCAGCCCCATTTTATGTATATGTTCTCAGTGTGGTTCAGTTTGTGTTCTAAGTTGAGAGTCACTGCTCTGGACAAGCCTAGTACAGGACACGGAAAGAAAAGGCAGATGCGGGTTACCCCTAAATCTTGAGGCTGACCCTCTCCTTTCCTCTCTAATGTCCCTTGGAGCTACTCTTAGAGACAAAGCACTGTCTCTCGTCTTTTTGATAGTTAAATCATGACACATGGGACATAGCTGAGCATGGGCCTTCCTCTTGTTGACTCTCTTCATTGTTACTTTAATCGACCATTACTTTCTAACAAACCACCCCCACACTTAGTGACGGACATGAATGACTCCTGTGGGTTGGCTGGACAATGGCAATGCTGACCTGGGTCCCTTCTCACAGCTGCATTCAGCTGGGGTAAAGGTCAAAAGGCAGTCTTAGTCACACATCTGCAGCTGGCGTTGGTGACAGCTGGGTCCTCTGAATCCTCGTCCTTGGGACTTTTCATCTTCACTATCTGCACTGGCTTCCTCAATAAAAGCCACATGAACACTCCAAGAGGATGAAAGAGAAGTTGGAAGTCTTAAGGACAGACCTCGGAAATCACTATAACACCACTTTGGTGGCATTTCACTGATTTTGTTAGAGCAGAATACATCTTATATACCACCCCACAGGAAATGTATTTGCCTGAGGGCTTCAGCTTCTATGATTGAGTTTGTACAGAGGCCACAGATGAGATAAGGTAGACCTTTACTTTGTTTTAACTCAGATTTCTTCCCTCTTTTTTTCTAGAGGATTCTCTAGTGGCTTTGCAAAACCTTTCTTAGATGCTTCTGCCTGGCTCCCTCTTTCCCTTTACACACAGGTTGAATTTATATTGTGCCCTTGTGGCTCTCCCAACTTTTTCTTAGGATTTTTTTCCCCCTCATCTGATCTGTGCATGTTTGCTCTGCCTTGACATGTTTGGGAGGACATGGATTAAACTAGTGTGATATTTGATTAGGTTTAGGGTCACCTAGGAGGTTGGGTATTTGTCAAGGTATTAGCTTAGAGAGAGGGGTATACCCTGAAAGGCACATGGAGCTGAGAATCTGGGAACCATAGAGGGAAAAAGAAGAATAAAGTATAGATCTTGATGGGAGAAGTGCAGTCACAGGGCAGAGGGACATCAAAGTTCCTGCCATCTTTGAAAATAAGTGACATGGCTTCCCCTCAAACATGGCCCATTTCTCATTCTCTGCCCTACATTGTAGGTGAGTTTGTTTCCATTCCTATTACTGGATGGCCATGTGATCAATGCTTGTCAATGAGAGATCACTGTTAGTTTCTGGATGCAGCCTGGTTAAAACTGATGAGAAGTAAGGTTTTTGCTGGTACCTCCAGGAGAGCGATTACTTTTCCATTGAACTTAAAACAGGAAGCATGTAGCTCTCCACGTGGCTTCAAGTATTTTAATATCTCTTAACTATGTCTCCATTTATATTATTTTTGCATTATTGTATGAAAGATTACCATGCATTCGAGGTCTAAGATCACATATGTATTAATTCACAGTTCTGAGGTTCAGGACATTCCTATACAGACCTTTTGTTCAGAGTCTCATGGAGGTGAAAATGAAGGGTGTCAGGAGGCCTGCATTCTCATCTGAAGGTTTACCAGGGAAATAATCCACTTCTGGTTCCTTTAGGTGGTTGGCAAATTCTTTTTTTTTTTTTTTTTTTTTTTTTTTTTTGAAGTTATTTGCCTGAAGGTCTTGGCTTTCTGCTAACCATTGGCTACAGCCTACACTCAGTATCTAGTTGCCCACAAACAGTCCTGGCTATATATCCCATAATATGTCAACCACAACCTCAAAGGTAGCAAGGAAGCTGCACACTTGTAGGGCCAGCATCCTGCCAACTTTGCCATATTCACTTAGTTAGAGGCAAGTTATAAACTCCCCCACTATCAAAGACAAGGGGATTTTACAAGGCTCACCCCAGGCCATATTAGCGAGTACCTGACAAGCCAAGATCCAAGGCGTGCCAAGGAAGGAGCAGGGAGATTCATTGCCAAAAGGACGCTTTGGCTCCGCCCATTTCCTCCCAGTGGGTCACAGGATCTGTCTGTTTGAGTCACAACTGAATTCACCTTCTTTAGCTAGTCCTTCACAGTGAGCAGTCACTTAAATAAAACAGCACAATGGAATCGGGCTTTGTCTCTTTTTATTTTATTTTATTTTATTATTTTATTTTATTGTGTAAATGTTGAAAAATATTTGAATTTGGAATTAGCTAGACTATGTAAAGATGACCCCAATTTTGTCAGCAACATTTGAATCATTATAACCAGGAGCCAGATGAACCTGTGACTTCTGTCCCTTAGGCCTGAGCAGATAAATGGTCACATTTATATTACAGAGTTCCTTTCTAGCTTGTCTGACTTGGCGCTTATTGGCTTCAGTGTCCACCATGAACACACAGGTGATACCTTCTATAGTCTTCATGGCTGACTCAGTAGTTATGGATGATGGCATAGTGGTCAAGCTTGTCTCTTCTGGGTGTGCTCAGGGTATTTGGGCTGCCTGGGAAGCTGGAGGGACTATGGGCTATAGCTGCATGGGCCATTCAAGCACTGGCTTCTCTCCGCTTGCCATGCCTCCACTTCATGCTATCCTGGAGAAAAGGCTGGCTTTGTCTTCAGCTGTCCATTTGGATCTGTCCCCAGAAGTCCATTAGCTAGATGATGTCTGCTTCTGCCTGCTCCCAAACTTCCAGGGTACTGCATCTGATACAAAAGCAATGACGGGGGGGGGGGGGGCGCAGGGGATTGCCAGCTTAAACCAGTTTGATTGACAGTAAGAGAAACCAAACCTTGACTGTAGAGGTGGAAACGAGATTGGTGGCTCTGTCTAAAGCACACAGTCCTGACATGTAACGTTAATGTTGAGGACAGTCTTACACGGCAAGTGCTGTTCTCCCCATTTGATACACGATAAAAACTTGAGGCAGAGAGACAATAACTTGTTCCAGGTCACACGTTGGGATCAAATCTGGAAGCTGTGCTCTGAAGTTTTCTCTGTCCTCACACGTGGTCACCCTGCCTTCTAAGAGTTTCCAAAAGGAATCCCTTTGCAACAAATGTTCCAGTGGGGCATCGACCTGATATAAACTTGCTTTGACCACAGCAAAGAGGCATTTGAGGAAGCTCTTTACCAGCAGGTCATTGCATTACATATGAGACAGACGCTTTAGGAAACGGAGTCACAGCACGGCTGCTCCTTTATGCTCGTTATCAACTGAAACTAGAGCCTGATGTAGCCCTGGCTCAAAATGGGCACTTTTGTGCATCCTTTGTTTCAGCTTCTGAGTAACTTTCCTGCCAATACAATCTGGCAACTGTGACTCAAGGAAAGCTCCTGTCTATGATGGGATATGGATGGCATTTACCTGCCTGCCAGGGAAAGACATTTGAGCAAATCCCCAGCTGTGGTTGCCAAGGCACCGCCGTTCAGGGGAAGCCACTACTGCAAAAGGCAAGGCCTTTCTTGGGACAGAGGTGGAAAATCCTCAGCAAGTGGCTTGCTTCCCTAGACAGTGGTATAGTGTAAGGAAATGAAGAACAGCTTTGACCAGTAATGAAGACCCATTGCATGTCACTTCAGGGTAGACTACAGTGGTTTCTTCTGCAGTTCTCAGGTAATAATTTCATAGTATTGAGTCTTTCCATGACGGCCTCTTTTCTCATGAGTGGGCATTTGGAAAATTCAAGAAGAGGACACCGTTCTTAGGGAGAACTGAGAAGTTACCCCACTCCTTCCCTCTTTCCCATTTCAGGCCATGACAACAAGGACAGAAGTCACCATGGACACCCCATCCCCTACCTGTATCATCTAGTTATTCTGGGACGATAGGAGAGGAGATGCTTAGCAAAGGCGTTTCTAGAACATACTCATCTTAAACTGTACTCCCCACCGTGTGGCTGCCAGCCGTGTGTGCTACACAGATTTTTGAAAGGAAAAGAGAAGCAGCTATGAATTCCATGTCGAGCCCCATCAAACCTCACGATACTGATGAGGAGGAATCAGGAGGTGGTCTTCTGCAAGGCTTCCAGTGTCCTTATGGGAAGGAAAGAAGACTAGATAGATATTGCAAGAAGCTGCCTCTGCAGACCAGCAAGAGCATTCTCAGTGGACTGAAACTGTCAAGACCTTGGTCTTGGACTTTTCTCAGCTGTGAGAAACAAACGTCTGCTGCTTGATCCACCCAGCCTGTGGTATGGCTTCTGAGCTAACAAAGGGTAAGGTACTCATTCATAATTTTCTTATAGGTTCCACGTTGGAATAATATATTGGCTCCGTTGGGTTTGATAACATAACTTAGCATTCTCTCAGTGGAAGGGACAGGCTGCACCGTTGTTCGCTGCCTCCTGTTTCTATCAGACGTTGTTGCTTTTAAGCATTGAGAGTTTAAAAATTAAATCGGTATTTTTAAATAAAAAAAAATATTTTGTTTTGAGGTTGGATACCATGGCACACACCTGTAATTTCAGTACTTGGGAGGTAGAGATAGGAGTTCAAGAGTTAGAAGCAAGCCTTGTCTTATAGTGAATTTGACACTAGTATGACCTACAATAGAAACCTCTGTGTGTGTGTGTGTGTGTGTGTGTGTGTGTGTGTGTGTGTGTGTGTGGTGTGGTGTGTCTTTCTCTTTCATATACACAAAGGCTTCAAAATACTTATCTATTGATAAGTTACGAAGAAATCCTCTGAACCCTTTCTTGTAGTTTGCCACAAAGGCAACTTCTTGGAAATGTATAGTTCAAAATTGTAAACTGAATTCTGACGGTCATATGGTCATGATTCACACAATTCAGAAGGTTCCCAAGACCACGCATGTATTTGTTTCTTGTTCAGTTTTGAGCTATCTTTCAGGGATACCAGCGCTTCATCAGACATATGGACTGTAAATATGTATTCTGGTTTTCATTCTCTTTATGGGATCTTTCTGAAAAAAAATTTTTTTTGGTGAAGTCTTATTTATCAAGGTTTTGTGTCTTAATTAACATGCATCTAGCACCAAAGTCTAAGAAACAATGCCTTATATCCTATTTTTTTTCTGTTTTTTTCCCCTAAACATTGTACAGTTCTGTGATTTTATGTGGTTTTTGTTTGTGATCCATTCGAGTTCATCTTTCTGTACGTGTCAAGTCTGCTGAGAGAGGTGTTTCTCCCTGTGGATAACCTCTCCTTAGTACCATTTGCAGCCAAGTTTATCTCATCTTTCTTCTTTGAAATGGTTTGTGCTGTTGTGGAACACCCAGTAGGTACATTTGTGTAGACCTGCTTCTGGATTCTCTGTTCTGTCGATGCAGGGGTCTGTTTGTCACCAGTACCACACAGTAGTGCCATCAATCTTAGACTCAGGTAGACTGATCATTCGACTCAGCTTTCTTCCTCAACATTGTTTAAAGCCTTCTATCTCCTTCAACCTTTCTTCTTCTGATAATCATTATAGAATAAATCTTGTTCACATGTACAAGAAAAAAGTTGCTGGCAGTTAGATAGAGGTGGATTAAACCTGCATATTGGTTTGCACATCTCTATTATGCTATGGTTTCTTCTGTTCAGTGACCATGGTTTGCCTGCTTACTTCCAGGTCTTAAGTATTTTCTCAGCATCTTTTAGTTTTCAGCATAAAAATCCTGCACATTGGTAAGATGTATGCCTAAGGCTTTCTTGTTTTCACTTTTTAAAAGTGATTGAAATGGCACTGTAGCTTTCATTTCAGCCTTCATGACTAGAATGGGGGAATTGCTTTTCCTGTATTTAGTTTATACATTAAGTTAATGAATCTACCTACTAGCTGTAAGTGGTTTCCCTTCCCTGCCTCTCTCTGTACAATGGAACCTAGGGCTTCTGCAAGCTAAGCATGGGCTTGGCTACAAAGCCATACCTCCAGCTCCCATTCTGTGGTTCCACTCTCAACTGAATTTTAGTTCAATTATTATGGTTTTAGGTTCTAAAGTTGTCACTCTGTTTCATATGCATTTACTGAGAGTGTCTGTAATGAGACTGTATTTATTCTTGTAGACAAGGTTTTAATTGATCATTGGAATAGTTTCATGTTTACTTCCTTTTAATTGTTAGCTAATCCCTACCTTTGTGTCAGCATCTCTCAGTGGTTAGCATGATGACTGAACTTCAGGTGAAACCTGGACATTTTTTCATGTGTGCAGTAGAGGCCAGGTCAGCCTCTGTGCCATGGCTTGCTCAGAAGTTATCCACCTTGGTTTTTTGAGACAAAGTCTCCCACTGGCCTGAGCCTAATCCTGAAGACTTAGGCTAGCTCAGGCATTGAATGCCTGTCTCCACCTCCCCAGGGGTAGGACTATAGGCACATGCCATCATCCCTGGTGTGTTCTCTCTCTCTCTCTCTCTCTCTCTCTCTCTCATATTAGTTTTGAGGATCAGAACTCTGGTCCTCACATTTGCCCAGTGTGCTAGCTAGCTTATGCTTGAATTATGTCAATAGAAACTAGACTCATTTGAAATCTTAATTGAGAAAATGTCTCCATAAGATCTAGCTGTGAATCCTTTTCTTACTTAGTGATTGCTGGTGAAGGCCCAGTCCATTGTGGGAGGTGCTTCAGGTTTTATAAGAAAGCAGGCTGAGCAAGCTGAGGCAGTAAGCAGCACCCCTCCATGTTCTGCCCCTGCTTCCAGGTTCCTGCCCTGTGTGAGTTCCTGTTCTGGCTTCCTTTGATGAGCAATAGTGACATAGAAGTGTAAGACAAATACACCCTTTCCTCCCCAGCTTGCTTTTTGGCCATGGTGTTTTACATCAGCAATAGAATCCCTAAGGTACCAAGCAAGCACTTTACTAAGTTACCTTCCCAGGGCCCCCTGGGTGATTTCTTATGGTTTTCTACCATCTTTAACAATGTCTTGAGGACCATTTGTTTTCTGTATGACCATGGAACCTAATTACCACCTTTTGTTCCAATCCATCTATTAATCATGGGCCACTTACATGGGTGAAGATATTTCTGCCACAATAAATATCCTGGCTGTTGTTCTTTAGTTCTTTTCCTAACTTTTCCTCTTAACCTTTTTGAACTAAAACAATAAGTGAAAAGATCTGTGAAATAACTCCTGTGGGTCAAATGCAGTGGGAAACACCATAGCCTATTCAGTTTGTACAGCAGCCTTAAGATGTCAGCGGTGTTATGACTCCTAGTTTACAGTTAACTTGGAGCTTAGAGAGGATACATGTAGCCTACCCCAGCTAACTGGATAATTAGAGTCAATTCAGGAATCCAAGAAAGGCCATGGAACTGCTTAGAAGTCTTCCTTTCCTACCACAATGCAGGTCCATAGGCAAAGTGGTGACCTACAGGGATGAGAACACCCAGAGCTCCTGCAGCTCCTGCATCATTTTTCTTTAGGCTTTGGAGATTTAATTCTGTTTACACTGAAGACTTAAGCTCGCACGGCTGAGGTTACCAGAGTCTTGGGAAGAGACGAGTCCTATATCTCGCAGAGCGAATTTTTGTGTAAGATTTGAATTGTTGTGAATGCTAGCAGAAGGTAATGCATGTCACAGATCTGTTCCCAAGATGCAGATGTCCTACCTTGATTTATCTCAGAGGCATACTCTGCTCCTGTGGACTCACAGGCTCACTGCTCAGTTATAAGAGAGAAATTTCACTGTACATTCATGTAATCTTCTTAAACCTTGCATTCCTAAGAAAGACCTATACATTGGAAGACATAATCTATGGGGACAGATTTGTTTTGAATAGAAGCATATTTACACCCAACTTCCAGATCGTCCAGTGTTCTCTGAACTCTCTACCATGGGGTTCCTTAGCCATCAGAAAGAGAAGAGTTAGGAATTAGAATGAAAGAACCTTTTCCTGGCTTCTCTGGCTTTTGCCCAGGCTCCATATTTCCCCACACTGAAGAAGGCTTGGGAAGTTGATATTGAGTTACACATGCCCGACATGTTAGCTGCTCAAATCGTGATAATAAAATTGTACTTCTGGTTTAGTAGGAAAGAAGAAACTTGCTCCTTTAGGTGTCCTTGCACATATTTTAGATGCCCTCCTCCATCTGTAAGACACCCAGAGGTTACCATTATATAATAAAACCATTTGGTAGGGTCTCCTAAGCAAGCAGAAATTGGTATCAAGATCCAGTGGCAAAATGTGTACTCAGAAGTTAGCAAGGCTCAATACAGCACGGGAAGGGAAGAGCTACTGTTCAATGATTTCCTCAAAAGAGCCACACTGCCTGCAGAGCTGAAGATGGCAGGCACTACCTTATTTAGCGCTTTCTAGCCTAGGAACCTTATTTTCCTCATGGTTGGGTTTTATGGGACTCTCCCTACCCGCATGGCTGGCAAGGCTAGCTTGTGATATTTCTTCCTAGCATGGGCTAAAGGGGAGCGGGGCTGCATTCTCTCTTAACTGCCAACCTGGCTCTGTGTCCCAGGGCTTGACAGGCTCTGAGATGGTGCCAACAGAAACAAGGAATCTTCGTTTTTCAAAGTATAAACAAATCCATTTTCTTTTTTTGGTTTTTCGAGACAGGGCTTCTCTGTATAGCCCTGGCTGTCCTGGAACTTACTNTGTAGACCAGGCTGGCCTCGAACTCAGAAATCCGCCTGCCTCTGCCTCCCGAGTGCTGGGATTAAAGGCGTGCGCCACCACGCCCGGCTTAACAAATCCATTTTCAATGACTATTTTTTCCCTAATTTCTTAGATGTGGTGGTTTTATAGATTTAGGTTTCCTGGTAATGTTATTACTTTTTGCAAGGTTGTGACTCCTAAAGCAGGTTCCTTACATCCCTGGTCCACATCTGTTTTCAGTAATCCCTTCCCTGGTCCATCAGACTGCTGTTTCATTTTGTTTTTTTTGTTTGTTTGTTTTTGTTTTGGTATCTCTGTTTCTTTTGGTGGCTCACATTCATCAAGGTGTGCAACTCCGTAGGACTTAGAACAAAATGGCCCGTTTCCTCTGTAGACTCTTCAATCGGATCTTCCCTCGGGGTGAGACAGCGAATCCTGTTGTGTGCTTCGCCGCCCATATTTGGACCTCCGCAGTTGCTACTACAGCAGACGGCACGCCATTCCATATCACATGGAGGACAGTTACAGGGACCTGGCCCTGCAGACAATCCACCTCCAGGCAGCTACGTGGGTCATCACCTACAGCAGAGACAGTGGAATGACTCCTTCTATTTATCTTTGCTTCTGTCATGTCCCTGCCCAGATGCCATCCTCTCACCACTTTTCCCGAGGAGGCATGAAAAAATGTCTGCTCACTCCAGAGAGAACCAGGGACAGAACAATTCCATCCAAGTCTAGTTTGGTGAGTCAATGAGTATATTGGGCTTAGAGAAGGATTAGGGCAGAGGGTAGATGACGGGAGTGTAGGTGACTCCAAACAGATATATTGTAGAAGTATAAGGAATGACCTCACCTAGGTGGAATCCCCATTCAGTTAGCTTTTTATCCCTTTAAATTGCAGCATCTCCTGGGATTCAGTTTAGCTGTACAGGTTTACATGTAGCTGGTAGTGGGGCATAGAAGGGCCAGGATGATGACTGTTCTTTAAGGTGAGGGCCTTATGGCCTGTCCCCCACTTAAGGGGACAACAGGCTCCATCTTATGAGGGTCTTTAGTTGGTAATCAGCTACTCTGATTTCAAGATGGTAATGGCTATGTCACACCTGAAGGATAGGGTTCACTATGAACATCTAACACTGTTTTGGAAAATTCTATTTTCCCCAAATATTCTCTGTATATGTATCATACACTTTTTTTTTTTTATTTTTGAGATAGGAACTCACTATGTTGATCAAACTGGCATCAAATTCAGTTACTCTGCTTTTTGGTTATTGCATCAAGAAGTTAACATAGAGGCTAATGGTTAATTGGGATGAAGATTTACATTTTTTGAAATAATTATTCATTTCCTTCTTCCCTCTCCTACCTCTAAATCCTCCCATACATTCCTCCTTGCTGTCTTTCAAATTCATGGCCTCTTTTCATTGTTGTTAGAAGTGTAATATATATATAATCTTTATAATAGGTATAGATGTACCTAATTATAACCTGCTCGGTATGTATAATGTTACCTGCATGTATGTTTCCAGGGATGACCATTTGGTATTGCATAAGCAGTGGTGTGCTCTTCCTTGGGGAAGTCTATTTCTCCCACTCTCCGCACTCCTTAGCTGCCTGTAGTGCTGTGCACAGGCCCGAACCCTCCTGGGCTTTCCCCATTCACTTTGGCCCATCTATGGATGACATCCTTCTTCAGCTCACATTTAGGCAGTCACGTTATCGAGGCCTTGTGTAGCTTTTGACATTACTGCAAGTCTCATAGCAAACTCCCTGACCCTCGAGCTCTTAGAATCTTTTAGCTCCATCTTCTACAATGTTCCTGGAGCCTTAGGTTCAGGAATTGTTTTGCATATATACCCACTGGGACTAGGCACCACAACTCTGCATTTTCATTGGTTGTGGTTTTCTGGAGTGATCTCCATCTGTTGCAAAGAGACATGTCATTGATGAGGGGTGAGGATTACATTTTATCTGTGGGTATATAAGGGTAAATATTTAGAGTAGTTAGGGATTATGTTGGTATAGTAAAGTGGTGGTTGTAGACTCGCTTTTAAGACCCATGACTTTAGTAGCCATGGCTAGGATTCCAGTTCCAGGAGTGATTTCCCTTTTATTGGGTGGGTCTTAAGTCCAATTAGAGAGCTGCTGGTTACTGTGAAGGTATGTATGCCATTACTGCACGCTTAGGTTATCTTGCCAGGTTGGTTGTTCTGGTTCATGGGCCTCATAGCTAGGACTGTTGGCTGTCTCCATGCTTCGGAAGCTTGCATGGCACCTTCTGCCACTATGGAAGCTAGACCTCAGGGAGCAGGCATTCAGGTCAGGGCCAGCTTAGGGGCATCTGGACCCTGTGTCTACAGTGCAGTGTCTTCAACAGTAGGGACTGTCCTTCCATTCCTTGGGGGAGGACAATCAAGGGCAATAGCATCAGTCTGTAATGTTTGGGCATCTCTTGGACAGCCCTGACCAACAACTGAAAAGAAAGCTTCTTAGGCTTCATGTTTGGGGCTGTTAGGTCGTCTTTGGCTCTTGGAGGGTGCATTGTCAACCCAGATGAGAAAATTCACTTAAATTACTGATGTATATTTATACACAGACTTACATGTATTAGTTTTTTTTCTCAGTATGACTCCTTATGACATTTGCATGAATTCTTCTGTCATCTTACTCTCCTACAAGATGGTTTCATCAGAGGTAATCTTTAACTGCTTATATTCAGCATCACTAAATTAGTTTCTCAGTGCTGAATTCCATAGAATTGGACTTACCCTACTCCACACCCATCCCCTGATTTTACCTGAGTTTCACTTCAAATTCAGCAACATGGGCAAGGATTCTTTTATGCAGATGTCTTTGAATAACATTTCACTCAACTATATTAAGCCAAAGATCCTGAAATTTCTTTAATTTTCTGTGTCTAAGGACATACGTACCTTTACTAACCACTAAAACCATGATTTTAACATGGCACATATATGCATATGCACATGAGTGTACATAGGGAGACTTGCTTATCCCTGTGGCTATTAGAAGTATTGTGATTCATAAAGCATGAGTCTTTGACATTTCATTTCACACTTGGGGCCCAGGCATTACATTTTGAATATTAGCCTTGCATTATAGCTGGGAGTCCATTGACAACAAAGTGTATTTTAGCTTTTGCTGTGACCAGTTCATTATTTGATTGGCCCTGATAATTCTTGTGGATAAATTCTGGTTCCTGGATTGTGGTTAGAAAATGCTAGAAGGATGTAGATAGCCTCTAAAAAGATCGCCTGCAATAACCTACAGTATGTACCACTGCATATAGAAAGGCTGTTTTGAAAATAATAATCTAAAACCACACCCTCAAATTGTATAGCTGTCAGATCTTGTCATCTGTACAAACATTTTTGTAAAACATGCATTTGGTATTGAGCAATCTACAGATTTATCTCAGGATTGGGAACAGTGCAGTGTGAACTGAACACCCCACAGGCCTGGCAGATTGCATCCAGCATCTGTCTGCTCTGAAACCTCTCCTCCCGGTTTCTGCTGGATATTCACCTCCTCATCCCTCAGCCATAGATGTCCCATTTATGAATCACAGCCTTTGAACAAGTTTAATGCAGGGGTTGGGCCATAGCTCAGCGCCAGAGCACCAGCCCAGCAAAGGCAAGGTCCTGAGTTTGATCCCCAGCACTGCAGCAGAACAAAGAGCACGTACAAGGTAAAAGCTGGAATCCATTCCTAAACTAGAGATGAGTTTTGAAAAGCTGGCACCTGGAAAGACTGGGGAGCTTAAGAGGTTGTTAGCAGTGGATCGCTATCATTCTTTCCTGTGTCAATCGCATCAAAATGGACTTATTCTTCATGCATCAAAATATTTCTACTAACAACAGGAGTAAGCAAATCTCCCTCTGTACATGCCTGCACACACATTATGACCAAGTCATGGTTATAGTTTACACGGACACTGACTTACACAGCGGAAAGATTTGGGGTTAATGTTCTATCCCAACTAACTAACATCAATGATCTATGGCTGCCTTTGCCTCGTAAGATCCTAAGATATTGACTTATCTGCTTAGGTATGTGCATACACATATAAAATTTTGCATTCTTCTCCGCAGCTTCAAGCACCTGCTTATACAGCCTTTTAGTCTAAATTTAATTTTATCTTCCTACAGTTGCTGCCCATCCTGAATATGGTACCATTGTTTTTTAGTTATTAGTGCCCATGGAGGAATGGAAAGAGGACGCCAGATGGCCTGGCCTATGGGCCTTCTCCATATGTACAAAAAGGCTTTGGCTCAAGGCCTTGACAGCAGCACACAGATGCAGCCAGAGATCCAACAGTGAGCATCTCTGCCACACTGGAAGGTAAAATTGGGTGAGGTTGAATATACAATGAAAACCAGTACAACCCAGTAGCCCTGTCTCCATTGTTATAGCAGAATATCCCAGGAATGGGTCTCCTATAACTCACAAAAAGAAAGCAGCCCACCTTTGCTAGGGTGGCTCTGGTCTCAGAATATAACACTGATACTCCAGCCCTTGACTAGAGACCTGCACCTCTGGTGTGCCCTCGACTGGCCTCATGTGAACAGCATCTTATATCTACGTGGCCACTGGGACATAGTGTGGAGGCTCCATTTGCAGATAGCAAGAGCTGGCAAGTTTCACTTGTCCACGTGTCTTGTTCTGGTCCTTTCACTTCCAAAGACGCTTTACAGATCTGCCATACACATATTTGGGCTAATTGGAAACAGTCTATCTGTGGGTCAGTCTACTAAGTTACAAAAACACTTGCAGAGCTGCAAAGGACATCATAGCAGAGACAGGTCAGCTTTGCTACTCACTTTTGCTAAAATGTTCAGTGCAGTTACCTTCTCAATTAAAGAGGATTTTCTTGCTTATTATCCCCAGGCTTATGGGGCAGAAAGCTATTCAGGCCTTTGAGTTGCACTCTTGAAAACAGGCAGAGAGGATATGAACACTCATCAAATTTCAATAGTCTTAAGTCACAAGAACTGAATAGAAAACATCTTTTCAGTTTTTCCTAGGTACAATGGCTTTAAAGAAACCCACAGTTTATAAACCTGCAGTTTTGTAGAAACCTCTCGGGAGCAGCGACTGCTACAACAGATTGTGTTCAGTTCCTTTTAGTAGTTGGAGGTAATTAGCCAGGACCATGAAGCAAAGGGATTCCGATGTACAGGTAACTAGTTACTGTCATAGAGCTGGTGGATGGTAGAAAGGAGTAGCTCAACTTGAGGACAAACAAGGTTAGAGTCTCTAGATCACTTTTCTTTCTGCTAGCACCTAGATACAGAAGAACTGTCAGGGTGGGGCTCTGTGCCTCTGATCCTCTATGCTGCCTAACAATCTACCTAAGGGGAAGGGACATGGGCTGGTTTTCCTCATCAGAAGCTTGCTTGACAGGGTTGAGGCTAAGCAGCTCTGCAGAGGCCTACACTGAGCAGTTACTTATATTCTTAAAACAGACCACAATTAATCCAGGGCCTTCAAATCTTAATTTGAAGAACAGATCCAGAAAGCACTACCCATGCCTATTTGCACTATAGGGATTGACATTTCTAACTGTGCACAAATGGAGAAAGGTTGTGTGGATGCTTTAGAAACCATTCAATCTGCCTACTTTGGAAATGTGCATGTGACCTATGAAGTGAGAGGAGGGAAGATGTGTTCCAATGCACATTATGATCAGAGCATTCTCAGAGGGGCTTAGGCAATTTCAAGGGAAGCAAAACTCAGAAGGAAGAATACTATAGTACAAGATTATGGCCGAAAATACTGTATTTTTAACCAGTAAGATCATTGGGGCATTATTATACAACATTAGGTGGTTTTTTTTTTTTTTTTTTTGAAAAACTAGTTCCCATCCCCAAACAATAGACAATACATGCATTTGAATGACATTTTAAGAACAGTAAATATGATTTTTTTAAATACTGCAAGTTAAAAATGTTTTTGACAAAACTCCCTAAGTACACAGATCTAGTCTGGGCTTCCAACATGAGGGTGGATGCAGAGCCTGGCAAGAGGCTTCCGTTAGAGTCCTTTGAAGAAATCCGCCAGAAACGTGTTTCAATGAGAGTGACCCGGACAAACTTACAGTGTTTTTTCCACTTTCTTTTCTAATCCTACAAACGGCTTGCTGAATGATCTATCTACCTGTCTTTTCTTCCTGACTGCCAAAGCTTCTTCTTACGAAAGCCAGAATTCCTTTATCTAAGTAAGATCCAATTTTACCTAGTGTCTGTTTTTGTAACACAAAAATGTTATTCATCATTGGGTTTAAACTGTATGGAGTGATGGGTGTCTCCATAGTAGATATGGGAGTGGGAGGACGTATATGAGCACCTACTGTGCACCAGGTGTGCATGCATACTCTGGACAGGTGACTCTAGAGGCAAGAATGCTACTTCAGGGTGGCAGAAGCAGGGAGATGGTGGCAAACAGTATTACTGCAAGAAAAAAAGAGTGTAGACCTACAGCAAGTTATCTGTGGAATGGCAGGTGTCCAGCTTCCCAAACCTTGGCCCAATCACACAGAAGTAAGCCATTTGTTTCTCCTAACTGTCAAGAATAACAGTGGAATCTCAAAGACACAAGTGCCAGGACAGCTAGTAATGTAATGCTGCCTATGTTAGAAGAGTGCAGAGACAGATAAACACACATTATTAGCTTCCACTTTTGTATGTGTTTCTAACCAAAGGTTTCTCTTTTGAATCAAAAATTAATGTATGTCCAAGTACACCTTATTTGTATCAATTGAGATGCTGTTAATTACCATGTGAGTGGCTTAAAACCCTTACTTAATTTTAAGAAGAGCAGCAATATACATTACAATATTTGGGTACACTTTATTTTTATATGGGTTAACATTCTGCTATATTTTACTTCATTCACTCTTTTGAGAAACTGAGAACAAAGGGGCGCTGGGGTCATCTGAGGGGATCTGAGTCTTGCTGTGTCTTGTTATGCAGCCCTTTCTTCCCATTATTATTTTTATTTTTTGCAAATAATCAAGTCATTTTGACCCAAATCCAGCATAAACAGCTTTTCACCAATTCCTACTTAAGACAACTAAAATTTACAATCATGTGGCAGTATAAATTTTTAAATTACAATTCGTACAACTTGACAATCAATATAAGTCTGAAGTACAAAAAGTAAATTGCCCTTTGGCTGAATTACCTTTTAAAATGATTAGGCCTGCTAATGTAATCTAAACAAAACAAAACAAAACAAAGCCCCAAGCTCCCAAGTTCCAGGTGTTCTTTAAATATCTCTGCGGATGCCACCTGCCAGTAAACAACATACGCAGGCTCCTAAGAAGTTCCCAGCTATTCAGGACATTCAACAGAGCTCTTCCTAAGGAAAGATAAGGAAAACCCAACAGGCTCTGTAAGACTTACTGACTTCTGCATGGGCGGGTGTTTTCCCTTTGTTTCAGACATGAGGCACAGACTTCTGAATTTAAGCTCTGTAAGGCATAGTATAAACCTCCAATTTACAAATAGGAATTCTCTGTGGGTGGGAACTGCCGCATCACACACAAAAGGGAGACATCATCTGTAAACGGCACACTCATGTGCTGAGTGACTCATGAGATGGCTGCTTGCCTTGGTGCGCTGAGGAAAGGTTTCTGTGGTCTGTGTTTTGCTTCTGAATAAGACAATGCCCAAGTCACCATAATGCTCATCACAAGCCTCCATTACCTAGAGCGTCGACAACAGGAACACTTGCATCACAAGAGAAGAGAACGCAGGAGTAAACTTTGTTTTTGTACAAAACTGAGAAGCCCTTCCCGCCCCTCACCCCTTCAATAAAACCCCAAACGAGAAACAACAAAATTATTTTTAGCTTCATTGACTAGTGTGGATACAGTAAGGTGTCCAGGCACCTCTGCAGCTAGGGTGATCAATGTTTTCCTTTCTCAGAAGAAGGGATTCTGTCATGCACCCCAGGATGTGCAGTGAGGCCAGGCTTCAACCCTGCACAGCAGCAAGCTGCATCCTCAATTCATAAACACAATGTGGCCACCTCTCCTGCCTTACTCAGCAGCTCTGAGCTTGGTATAGCACGGCTCAGCTACATCCACTACAGCTCTAATGGACAGAACAGCTCCATTCCTTAGGACAGTTAACACTTATGATCCTGGGATGAGGTTTTCTCTATACACTGCAGGCCATCAAATGTTACTTTTTTCTTCTTTTTTTTTGTCTTTTTGTGTTTTTAAATTTTTTTTTTGTTTTTTTCTTTTGTTTGTTTTTGTATTTTTTTTTTTTTTTTTGCTGCACCAAATTTAAGGTTGCCCTTTCAGGCAAGCAGTGGTCTCTAGCTGATAAAACATTTCCTTAGTGGATCACAAATAGCTTCTAAAACTGCCTTTCTAATAAAGGCCACCAGAGAGGTAATGCTAAACTGTGCATTTGCCAAATAAGAATATGAATCGTATAAAAGCTCATATTCCAACCCCAGGTCAAATGGCAAAAGGTCTACAAAGTTGGTCTCCGTGTTTGTATAAAAGCTCTGACGGATGGTGTGTGTTTGCTATGAAATTACCTTTGGGTCTTAGGTCAGCACACCTCTACTCAGGAATGTGCAAATGATTTTAGACAGCACGATGCTAGTACCGCTCTGTACAATAGTAAGGGTTTTTTTTTTTTCTTCTTCTTTTCTAAATGGAAAAAAATATCCCTAGTCAGAAATAAACTGACAAATTTACATTCTCCTCTCTTAAAAAAGTAAATAAAATAACATTATTCAAAATGTGAATTAGCTATAAGACATACAATACAATTACATAGATACATATCAATACAGCACATTCAATCTGCCAAAAAATTAATGATTACAAAGCCAGTATGGATGTTGCAATATCAAGAGAGATGTATGTACAATGATCAGAGCATTCATAATTGCACTATACCTACAGGCAGTCTGTTAATTAAATTACAGGGGCTTTCTAGAGCAAGGGATGAAAAAGCCAGGAGAGTAACACCTGAGAACACTTCATTACCAGTCAGCAATTTCAGTGCTCATACAGTGAGCTGGTCACTCTCCCAGCTTTGCTATTCAAGAAAAGTGATGTGTATGGAGTTGAGATTAGTGCCAAGCGCTAATGAGACCAGCATCGAGGTCTGACTTCCCCGCAGCCTTAGAGCGCTCGCCATCTACTTAAATCACACACTGATGCAGGCTGCTCGACAGGCTCACTCACACATGTTCGGCACAGTTTGCATCTGTGGACAAATTGCACATGGAGAATTCCAAACATCTCTCCTAGTATGATCGTCACATAGATACATGCTTGACGGAACACTGAGCAGTGACTTTTGATAAGTCCACAAATCTTTCTTAGGTTCAAGCGCCCAATTCAAGATCCTGAAGGTGGTAAAGCCAGCTCACTATTCACCGCCCCCTCCCCTCCCCCAAATCAAAAGTTTCAGGATAATACTATCAATCAGTGTTCTTGGCAGATTCAAGATCATAAAGAGCTGAAAAAAACTAATGCCAATGAAGAGATACAAGTAGATCTCATGACAAACCACACAGGGTGCTTTTCTACACTGCTCATCTGGACACTGGCACTGACCTTAAGGGCAAAGAAAAGAACGGACCATGAGAAGAAGCAGTTCAGTTAGCAACTGTTTGGCAATGTGTGTTTCCGGTTCACACCCAAGCTGTCGTCTCCCTCACTGTCTTAATGCTGACATTTTGAGACGCAGGCTTTTACTGTTTAAATTCTTAATTTATTTTGCCTTATAAAAATCTGGCTTTGGCAACACATACCCATAATAAAAATTATTTCAAAATTATGGCCCAAACAAAAGGGGGGATAGGAGCGTAGGAAAGCTGGAAACAAACAGAAAATGAAGAAGCTACAAGAGGGCTCTGGCAGCAGCTGCTGGGGAATGTAGTGTCTGTTGGCGTATCATTTGGCATCTGTGGTTTAAAGGGCGAAAAACCTAGTGAGAAAGAAACAGAGCAAGGGAGAGTGGAAGGACTCAGCTGGCACACGGCCTGGAGAAACAAAGACTTCTTCCCAGCCTGTGCCCTCACACCCTGACCTCCATCCATTTCTCTCAACAACCCAGCTGTGGCTGAAGGTCTGCACCCAAAAGATACGACTCTTAATCATCAATGGGCACTCACTGTCCTAGTCCAAGTGAGACAAGACAATATATATATTATACATATATATGCATGTATGTATTGAAAAGGAAATACTAGATGTAATGTGCATCCAGAGCTCCATTTAAAACCATAGTAAGAATACATATGCTCCTGCCTTCAGCAGAACCACTGGTAAAGGAAGCTTGATGTAAGGCGGCTTCAGTCGAATAACACTGTTCTGACTGCGTCACTCGAGGGAGAAACTGCCCAAGAACGGGATTAGGGGAAAGGCCATGGTAGTGAGGGAGAATTTAAAATCAGCAGGGAGGGAAGGAGCAGGAAGAAGAAAAATCAGCCAGCTTTGTTTTGGTCAACAGGAAACGGGAGGAGGAAGAAGGAAAGAAGAGAGAGAGAGAGAGAGAGAGAGAGAGAGAGAGAGAGAGAGAGAGAGAGAGAGAGNAGAGAGAGAGAGAGAGAGAGAGAGAGAGAGAGAGAGAGAGAGAGAGAGAGAGAGACACAACAGGAATGACAGGAGTGCTTTTATACTGTGAGTGTATGACTGAAAATTTAAAATACATCAAGGTTTGCCTAAAAAAAAAGAGGAAATGTGCTGGGACTGTACTTCAGCATCCTGTTTCCTCTGAATAGTTTAAATAAAATCATAATATTTACTACAGCTCTGTGGACACACTCACAGAGCCCAGGACGGCAATAAATTAGTATTATGCAAATTGTTTCCACAGAAATACAGTCCCTCTTGTTTATCTTCAACAGCCCACAGGGAAGGGAAGAACGGTTTCTGGGAGGCACAGTTAGACCAGATTGTACTCCTTCAGGTTCAGCTGCAGGATGGTGTCCTTGACGGCAGCAAAGACGAAGCGGATGTTCTCAGTATCTGTGGCGCACGTGAAGTGGGAGTAGATGATTTTGTCACTGTCAGGATTCAGGTCCACGAACATCTTCAGGATGAATTCTCGAGCTGCCTGGGCATCTCTCTGGGGTCCTGTTTGCCAAGAGAAGGGAGATGCAAAGTGTTATGTGATCCACATTTGCTTATCTGCTCAATCAGCATGTATTCAGTCGTGACCTATGGGGACTAATCTGTATTCCAGAGCTATGCTAAATTCACTGTGTGATGATATGCACTAGATTGCATTGTCTTATGCTTGCACGGTTGTTTCTCATTGTCCCATCATAGTTTTATTTGAATAAATTTGTCATTGTTGCTTTTAAATGTCAAGTTGCCACAATCTGGAATCACCTGAGAGGGAAGTCTCAGTTGAGGGATTATGTAAATCAGGTTATCCATGGGGATGTCTCTGGAGGATTGGTTAACTAATGGAAGGGGACCCAGTCTGTTGTTAGGGGCACCATTCTGTAGGCAGGGGGTCCTAAACCACACACACAACAAGAGAAAGCTAGATGCATCAAGCATCCTCTCTGCTCTTGCCCATGGATGCCATGTGTCTATCTGCCTGAGCTGCTGCCTTGATTATTCCCCCAAAGGTGAACTGTAACCTGGGACTTGTAAGCCAAACAACCATTTTGCACCCTGAAGTTGCTTTTTGTTGGGGTATTTTTCACAGCAACAGAAATGAAACTAAAACACTTTTTGTCCTGGTTTGCTTTCTGTTGTGGTGATAAACATCAAGACCACAGCAACCTGAGGAGGAAAGGGTTGATTTCAACTTATAGTCCATTATGGCTGGTGGTCAGCAGGCAGGAATGAGGGCAGGAATCTGGAGGCAGGAACTGAAGCAGATGCCATGGAGGAGTGCTGCTTATTAGCCTGTTCCTCATGGTCCACTCAGCCTTCTTTCCTAAACAGCTCAGGGGCAACTGCCTGGGGGTGCCACTGTCCAGTGTGCTGGGCTTCATATCAATCAGTCAAGAAAATATCCTCCAACCTTGCCTAGAGTCCACTCTGATTGAGGTATTTTCTCAATGGAGGGGCTTTTCAAAAAGATGACCTTAGCATGAGTTAAGCTGACAAAAAACTAACCAACACACTTGTATAGTAATTCTGTAGTTGATTCTTAGATACAGCCCCAACAAAGAAGCAGTAAAGGAAAAAAATTAACCTGAACCTTATCAAAATAAAAATCCCTTTTGTTATCAAAGTATATTATTTTCAAGTGAAAATGATATACAATTCATATGTGTAATAAGGATTTATTTAACACTTAGAATATATAAAAATTATATAAACTGGACAAAAGATGTGAAAAGACAGTTTTGCAAAGGTAGACATATAACCAGTGAGCATACGAGATATCTAACTCTGATGCTCATTTAGGGAAATGCCAAGTAAAATCATGAGGTAGTGTTCCTATCTGCTAGCTAACCTGGTTATCATTTAAAACAAGAAAAAAAATAAGTCTTGGCAACAGGTCACATGTGCTACCTGTCTGCCACTGGTACATGCACAATGATAAACCCTCTATGGAAAACAGCTCAGTAGTTCCCCAAGAAGTTAAGATAAAATTCCTGCACAACCTAGCAATTCATTTAAATGAATTGAAAGGGCTTTTTGTAGATGAATGGACAGTATCATTCCTCGTAAGTACTAATAGGTAGAAGTGACTCAACTGGATTGGATAAGCCAAAGATGATGTAAGAAATGGAAGTAATAATTGAAGGTGTACCAAGTATGAACCTTGAAAATACTATTCTCAAATCAACATGGCAGACCAATACTGTGCCACTGACTTCTAGGCTGTATCTTCTGTGTAGACAGGAAGTGGGGTGAAGGGCCAGTGTGCAGGGGGTGGGGGACAGTGGGGTGAAGGGCCAGCGTGTGGGGGGGGGGCTTAGCTAGAGTGGTGGAAACACTGGCAACAGCTGCGGAGTGTCATCAATGTAATTAATTAATTAATGTCATGAGATTACATACTTAAATTATAATTTAAATATTCAGTATAATATTTTAGTGTGACATGCCCTGAGCCATTACTAATTGCGTGCAGGGTCAAACACAGTCACATCTCAATCAGTTTAACACTTAAAGAGATTCTGGCAAGTGTGAGTTTAAAACTTCTAAATTACTAACATCAGAACACCGTCATCCTTCAGGTACTGAGCACTGTGCCATGGTGCGCCTGTTTCTCTCCAAGGCTGCAAGCTATCCATCCGGTGAGAGGATGTTTGCTTCTCCCCTGGGCCAGGACCTCCCAGGATGCACAGTGTAGGTTTGCTCTATGCAAAGGAACACTGCTGAGGCCTAACTACCAATGGTAAGGACAGCAGACAACCTGAGAACTTTCAAATGAACCCTATTACAGATTTGGGCTCACACCTACATCTTGCACTGTTAGAAGCTGCAAGAAAGAACTATGAAGCCCAGAGTCTTATCATGTGTACAGTATTAACAAGGGTGCTTTGAATCAGTGACTAAGGCTGTCACTAAACATGATAAATGAAAATGTGTCATTGTTAAGATGTTACATACATGAAACAGTCCTTAGCAATGTACTGCATTAACTGGCTGGGTCTACAGCAGTATAAAACGCTTAAAACGAGACTGACGGATTGGCAGGGATGTAAGAAGCCTGTCATTTTCTTATCTATTATTCTTACTCTGTTGGGAAGGGCAAGACTCCGACTTGTTCCTTGTGTTTAGTCTGTAGGTTATCAGAAACAGATCCGGGCTCACTGAAGTAAGTCTCTATTATACTATTTGAACACACCACAGACGGCCCAGAATTCCAAGTTCTCTAGAGACAGTTTTGAAGTTCAAATCTACGTGGAGATAGTAGTTTCTCTTCATGAAGAGAAACAGAAATCACATTCATCTGATTACAACCTCGAGAGGAAGACATGTCCATCTGTGAAACTGGTAATACTCTAATGAGCTTATTATCCGGTTATCACTATAGTGTACTGAAGAGCTTTCGCAGTACTAGCTCATCTTCCAAGGACTTTGGATCTTATAAAATGACAACTTTGTTCTCACAAGAACAACAACATCATCACCTTTGTTAACTTAGCTGTGGCCATATCTCCTTTGGACATTATATGTCCATTGTAGAAAGTCAACAGTTAAAATCATCTTCAAATTACAAAACATTTACAATAAGCTCCCTTTGGGAGGAAACCACTTGTAGTTTTAAGGGTTCAGGACGATACTACAGAAAGTAGTCCTGCAAAGACCTCCTCCCCAGAACACCTTGAAATGCTGTGTAGCCAGCTATCACGTGGCTGCGGGTGAGCAGACAGGCTCAGGGACTTCTACTCTGTGGCTGCACAACGCTAACTGTACGGAAGCAGGAAAACGGGGCCACGGCACTACTGCTGTGTATGGTATGACTCACCAACTCTGGAGAGAAATGAAGCCTGCCTGCTGGGTGTAAGAGCAAGTATACATGTTTAGTAGCTGGCTCCTGCTCCCATTCTCAGACCATGTGCTTACAGGACTGGCCTGCTATTGACGGGGAGCAGGTACACCATATATAGTCATTTCCTTCCACAGCTTCCTTAGTATCACTGAGGCATTTACTATTTGCTCCTGGGTGAGTGAGAAAATAGAAGGAGCAGAGAAACTGCTGTCTAGGTTAAGCAGTATTTGTTCTCTTTAAAACAGCCAGGCAAAAGGAAAATACCCGGAGAAACGGACATGCTACGGCTACCCAACCGTCCATATGCATTTGAGATGCTAATTGCAGTTGTTAAGCATGCCACATTCCCTGGCTTGCTCCAGCATTGCATACAGAGCAAAAGGGCACTTAAATCTTCATGGAAAGCCATGAAGCCAAGTGACCCTTAATCTCCAAGGACAGAACCACTATGCCACAGATATCTAGATCCCCTTTGTTGATGAGGTCACTTTGTAGTAGTCACTTCTGCTGTTATACTCACCCTGTAAGAACTTTGGCATAAGGGCCTACTCTGTGATAGGTGCTATGTTAAATCATTTACCCACAACTCGATCAGTCCTTAAGAATGCAGGAAGAAATTAGGCAGAGGTAAATCTGTTCAAAGTAACATGGTTAGTAAGAAGCGGCGCCCGGAGATTCTCAATTCATACTGTCTGGATAAGGCTCGTCAGCTCTGGGAAAGGCCAGAGACTAAGCATCTTAGGTTTCTCAGATCATTTAATGTCTTGTCAACACCACTCATTTCTGATGTGGTGGGGACAACATAGGTCTAAAAAAAAATGTGTGACTGCAATGATTTCTTCAACAGCATTTCAACAACAAGAGGCACAGGTATGTAGAGAGCATTCCTGTCACTAAGGATGGGACTTCCCTCTCCACTTAGTCAAACACCTAGCTAGGCCATCAATCCCAGGTCTTTTGCTAGTGAGGTTCCCCTAAAGTAAATGCTACCTGGATATTCAAAGTATCACACTCACATCACAATTGTTTTCTATTGCCCTATAGCAGATCTCATAGTTACGGCTTAAAGGACCAGGAAAATCAAGTGGCTCTAAATTACTATAGGGAGAAAGGGCCTAAACCAGAATCTGACCCTCAGGATCTGTGATAGTTTGAATGAGAACATCCTTCATAGGCTGGGATATTTCCACACTTGGTCCTCGGTTGGTAGTGCTATCTAGGGAAGTTTAAGAGGTGTGGCTTGCTGTGGGACGTCAGACACTAGGAGTGGGCTTTGAACTTTACAGTCTTGCCCCACAGCTGGCTCTTCCTGCTTTGGCACACGTTTTAAAGATGATGCTTCAGTTTCCCCTCTCTGGCTGTCATGCCTGAAGCTGGCTACCATGCTTCCCTGTCACGATGGCCTCTTTCCTCCTCTGAAATTTTAAGTAAATTCTACCTCCTCTAAGTTCCTCAATCATGGTCAACAACAGAAAGCAATGAATTCATTACACCTACTTCAGAGGTGAGCTCCTAACCAGGGAGAGGCAGTGGTAGGTAACAAAACCAAAGGAAGGGAAACTGGAAACTACAACTCTGATAGAAAAATCTGGTGAATTGTTCCTTCTCTGAGCTGGTTATTCTGAAACATCAGAGAAGTTGTTGCTTCCCCATAACTGGTTACACTAGTTAATGTTAATGATGTAAAATGTCACTACAAGTCAGGGAACAGTAATTTCACTTTAGCATACATGTCCTCATGGACCCTGTGACCCCAGGAGCTACACTCTGCTGCTTACCTCCCCCTCGCCATGCCAGGCTCATGGCCCTGGGGACTGTAGCATGCCACCTCCTGTCCTAGTGTTAACAGCTGTGAGGCTGGCTTGGGTGGCCACTTACCATCATATTCTGGGAAGTAGTCGACTAGGTGGGAATACATGATTTTCTCCTCTAGAAGATCTTTCTTGTTTAAGAACAGAATCACAGAGGAGTTCTGGAACCAGGGGTAGGTGATAATTGTTCTAAACAGGGCTTTGCTCTCCTCCATACGGTTCTGGGGAAAAAAAAAATCAGAAATTCAGGAGTGAGTTACTGATGACATAGTTGGTGACCTGGCTGCTTTCTCGGTCCAATCCATCTTCCGTGTGCTTCTGAGTTGTCAGGGTTTATATGCAAATGCTCCACAACACTCATCACCTATTTTCATTATGCCAACTCAGGCCGGCAAGCACAAGAGAACAGTGATGAGTTTACCTGCTGAAATAACTTCTTAGTTCGAAGAGAAAGTAATCAGGGCCTACACGACGAGGCTGTATCTGATATACTATAATGCATTCCCACCAAAAATATTCATTCATAACCAAGAACTTAAGCATTCCTAACCAAAAACTTAAGCACAAAGCCAGGCTTCACTTTGTATTTTCTTAACTACATCTATTTGGAGCTTCACTATGCCTTAAGCATTCAAATCAAAGCTAGTTAATCGCTCCTAAGCATATCTAGGACCCGACGAAGACAACAATGCCCATGCACACATACAAATTCCTGGGCTCACCACTGTTCTTTGCTGCACCCCTTCTCCGTGTTTCACTGTGTGCACATCTGCACAATTATGGACAAAACAAACTAACAACCTGGGGATAAAAATCTAGCTTTTGTTTGTTTTAAAGATGTGGTCTCACTGGGTAGCCATGGCTAGCCGTGGAGTTACTAAGCAGACTCTATTGGCCTTGAACTCACAGAACTCTACCTAGTGTTGGATTTAAAGGTGTGTATCACCCTGCCTAGCAAAAAATATAGTATTTCTTCCTCAGCACTTGTAAGTGTGCTTCCCTGGGGCAAGACTCTCCTCAAGCTTAGTCTGGTGACAGAAGCCCTGGTGGTCTCTGTAGAGATACAGCTGGCATGTTTCCATCCATGAAGATGCTAACAGGGGGAATGTCTGAGTCAAGTCACTCCTCAGACTCATCAACAAAAGGGCACAGAGCCTTGCAGCTTCTTCCTCTGCCAGCCACTGCTTTTACAGTGGTGTGTGTGTGTGTGTGTGTGTGTGTGTGTGTGTGTGGTGTTGGCATGCTACAGTACATGTATACAGGTCAGAACAACCTTCTCTTTACACTGTGAAGTCGAAAGGCTTGGTAGATCATTTATCTTCTGAGCCATCTCGCCAGCCCCCCAAGAAGTAATTAAATTAATTAATTAAGGATTTTCCCCTTTTTGTTTTGTTTTGGAGAAAGGGTCTCTCTATTTTGTTGGCCTGAAGCATAAATAGGCCAGGCTGGTCTTGAACTCTCACAGATCTACCTGCCTCTACCTCCCTGTTGCTGGGATTAAAGGACTATACCACCATACCCAGCCAAATCTCACAATTTTAGATAAACAGGAGTAAACCATTACTTCATGCTTAAGTAACAGTGTTCATTTCAGCACATACATTTACTTATCTTTCACATAAACAACATGCATGCCCTTGAATGCATTTTATTGTCTACATGCCTTTTCCAGATTAATACAGCCAGTGGTAAATTCTACTTTGTTACTTTTTTGAGACAGTACTGCTGCTGTGAAGTAAGGGTTGGCTTCAAACTCAGAAGCATCCTGCTCTGGCTTCCTGAGTGTCTGGATTATAAGCATGTGCCACTGTGCCTAGCTTACATTTTAATACCTGCAGTTTATAGTCTCTGAGACACAGGACTTTACTGAAACTTAAGGTTTTTATGGATTGAAAATTTCAGGACTAGAGATGACAGGAGACATCTAGGAGAGGCTAAAAAGTAGCAGGTGATCTTCCTGAGAGGGCTCCACATGAACTGTAAACTATGATGAGGGAGCCCTTCTAGGTAAGGCTGAAGGGACTACATTTTAGGAAAGAGTCCTGCTATTAGTATGCTTTCCCTGTTATTACTGAATATAAAACAATCACTAGGTGTTAGCCCACACTTGTGGGCAGATTTCTGCAGGTCCATGAAGATGTACTATTTTACTGTGATGATACAGAAACAAACAGATGATGGTCCTATAAGAATTCCTAGAACTGTACTAGTAATATTAAGCCCTTTACAACCAGACTGCTACTAGACTTCTCTGTGATAGGAGTGCTGCAGTGAGAACGCTGCCAGTCTCCACGTGTCACGAGTTAACTGTTTCTGAGATAGCAAGCAGGCAATCACAATTTAGAACACATTCCAAGAGACTGTAAAACAATTAACCAAAGCTCATGAAGGGGACTAAAGATTTATTGTAGGTGCAAGCGCAGAGATAAAATATTGACTGGATTTATCTACACAAAACTTCAATAATAACTTAGTCACAAAAATTATGACTTTTTTAATTCTCCATGAACCTATGAACCTTGTGACATAATGAATGTCTAATCTTAATGGGAACAAATGTAAACATCTGTTATAAACTTCTCATTCAATTTATGATTTTAATTTATGTTTGAACTTTTAGTGAACTTTTGTAAAAAAAAAAAAAAAAAAAGAAAAGAAAAGAAAAAAAAAGATGCTTGGAAAAACTATCTTTTTATGTACCTAGAAAAGGTTGAAAAAACTAGGGATGATTACACTGCATGGCATTACAACATCAGAGCAGGAGGAGAGAGCAAGATGAGAAAAAGGGCACCAGATTGTTGTTCCTCCTATGAGACTGCAAACCCCTTCAGCTCCTTGGGTGCTTTCTCTAGCTCCTTCATTGGGAACCCTGTGCTTCATTCAATGGATGGCTGTGAGCATCCACTTCTGTAGTTGTCAGGCATTGGCAGAGCCTGTCAGGAGACAGCTTTATCAGGCTCCTGTCAGCAAGCACTTGTTTGTATCAGAAATAGTGTCTGGGTTTGGTGATTCTTCATGGGATGGATCCCCAGGTGGGGCAGTCTTTGGATGGTCATTCCTTCAGTCTCTGCTCTGAACTTTGTCTCTGTAACTCCTTCCATGGGTATTTTGTTCCCCGAACTAACCAGTAGCCCCAGAGCTGCCAGGGACTAAACCACCAACCAAAGAAAACACATGGTGGGACTCATGGCTCTAGCTGCATATGTAGCAGAGGCTGGCCTAGTCGGTCATCAATGGGAGGAGAGGCCCTTGGTCCTGTGAAGGTTCTATGCCCCAGTACAGGGGAATGCCAGGGCCAGGAAGTGGGAGTGGGTGGGTTGGGAAGCAGGGGGATGGGAGGAGGGGGTAGGGGATTTTCGGAGGGGAAACTAAGAAAGGTGTTAACATTTGAAATGTAAATAAAGAAAATATATAATTAAAAAAAAAGACATTAAGGGACTAGAAAAAGAAAAAGGGCAGTAGACTAGAGTAACTTAGAAATCAATAAAGCAACTTAGAAATTTAGAGGGCTGGAGAGATGGCTCAGCCATTAAGAACACTGGCTGTTCTCCCAGAAATCATGAGTTCAATTCCCAGCAACTACATGGTGGCTCACAACATCTGTAATGGAATGGGATCTGATGCCCTCTTCTGGTGTGTCTGAGGGCGGCTACAGTATACTCATACAAATAAATAAATTAAAAAAAAGACAGAAAGAAATCTAGAGAGCATAGAGTCTGACAGATTTTCCCCCTTTTATTTCCATTAGAAGTAAGGGGGACATTGGGACAGGAGCAGAAGAAAAGAGCAATACACAGAATGCAGAGAGAAAGAGGGGCAGAGGAAGCTGCAGAGAGCAGAGAGAGCAGGCAGGCTTCTCTTTACCATGGGACTGAACGGGTCTTTTCTTAATAGCGAGGGAGGCTTAGTCTTACTAAAGAGGACAAAGCTTTTTTCTTACAGATTTGGGTTTGATTCATTTAGCAATTAAAGGGCAGACATTTTTCTTTCTCTATGCTTATTTTTTATTCAGAATGACTGAGTGCTCTCTGCACTGGCGCCTGGACTTCTGCTTCATATGCAGATGTAAGCATGGATGTATGTGTGTAAGTATGTAAAATGATTAGATTAAATTGATTGAATAAATTGTTGGGCCCAACAGATAACTATGAATGTGTATATATGGATGTATGTGAGTTTATTCATATTTGTTTGTATAAAGGTTTTTCCTCCTGCAAGCCTGCTCTTCTCCTGGTTCAATAAAAGTTTATTGCTCTAACCCTCCAGTCCTGCCTGCCTGACAAGTGAGAGGCAAGGCTTCTGGGCAAGAGAGGAAAAGCCCTAGCGATTAACCCTTTACTTAACCCCCTGCTATTAGGCTACAGGTGTAATCACCCGAGCCAGCAGTTTTTAACCTCAGAATAAGCAAGAAAGTTTTTAGACTTTTAAAGAAGCTATCAGCAAGCATTCAGTATAGTCAGAGAGTTAGAAGGCCAGAGACCATCAGTTTTAAAGCTACCTCTATATCCAATGCTGTGTCCAGCTTCAAACCATTCCAGGCCAGGCAGGCTCCCAGCACGGAGAAAAGTGGGCCCCAGAACTGAAAGGTCAAAAGGGTGCAGTGGGCTGAGGAGGGAGCAGTGCCCCTAGGTGAGAGATTACCTTAAAAAAGTTCTAAAAATCTATACTGTGGCTTTTTAAAGGAGCCCTGTCTAACGGGTGGATATAGCCCTTTGTGTAGGTTAAGCCCACTTGTTAGAAAGACTCATTCTGTTCTTCCAGTTCTCCAGAATGGGCTGCTAGGCTCCTAGGGATAAGCCTGAACTGTGTCTTTTCTGGTTTGTATACCTTCAAGGCAGGCAGTAGACCCTGGGCACAAGGTGCCTCCTGCCTCTATGGTTAAATTCAAGTGTGAATTGAGCCCCAAGTCCCACACCAATCCTACAGGGGGGTTGCTAGGGCAATCTCTCCAGCCCGGCACCGGGTCCCTGAAATGACATGCTTAAAGGTGACACTACTCAGGTCTACCGCTATTAGGCCGCTTTGATGGCAAAGCCCGCTCAAGAATCAGTCTTGTTGAAGCTCTATGGGGGAGGGGTGCTGTTTGTGGCTGATTCAGGTTGGAACAGTGGGGAGGGTGGCCCTTGGCAACATGCAACAGAGGAAGGAGGGCTATCCCAGCTCACTTTACAAAAAGAGCTGTAACACACCTCATATCCCAACAGTGCTAGCTCTGTTCTTTCTCCTTTCCAAGAGGTAAAGGGCTCACTTCAGGATTTTATTCCTCAAGAAAAAATTTTACACACCTGATCCCCAGGAGAAAAGTATTTACACAGCAATGTGCTCTGTACTGAAGCAGAGGTGAATCTGAAGTCCACTGCCTATGGTTTTCACAAGCCTTGCTCACAAGGCAGCACAAGTGCAAACATGGCAAATAATCGACTATGCTCAGAAGCTCAACCTTGGATGGAACAGTGTGTCTGAGGAGGCACGTAGCTCTTCTTTTTTGTAGTTTGTAAGGACAGGAAGGTTCAAGGAGAAATGAAGTGTGAAGAATGATGAAAGCATTGAGTGTCTGCTCACTCTTAAGACAAAGCAGGCTGGGCGGGGGTGGCACTCTCTCACAGCCTCTTCTTAGGTTTTTAATAGAAAATGCCCAAAAGGATCAAAGAGGCTCCAGTACAGGCTGCACTATGGCGGACAGTATTCTGTGCTAACTAGTTGCCATGGCCTCCACACAGCCCCAAGGAGCCTTTCTACTGCTTTCCCCTCAGCTAATATGTCGGAACTCAGCTGTGTAGCTTTGAATGCTGGAACAGGACACAAGAGATGGAAGCCACCTGCTAGGGTGGGGGTGTGCCTGCTCTTTCTTCGGGGTCACAGAGAAAGCCCACGTGCTTGGCCACAGGTGTCTAGACTCTATGAAGCCACCATGCAGACATGGAAAAAGGAAGTTCCCAGCCCACACTGTAGTACTCAGCCACAGCTGTCTACTCCTAGTCCTGGCCCTGCCTGCCTGTCTGAGTATGGCCAGAAATCTCATTCCGTAGTTGAGCCCTGCTTAAGGCCACAAGGATAGTTCTTACTCTCCATCATCTAGTTGTAATGCTCTGTAGTGAATTCTCCTAATACACAACTGCTAGCCGCAGGCTAAATAAAGTACCAGTCCTAGCCTGACACTGCCTGATTCATATACCAACCCAATCTGAGCCTCTTTACAAGCGTTCTTCTCCATATAGAGATCCTGTGTCACTGCCAGCACACAGTGTGACTGCACTTTGTTGACCCACTGACCCATAGGGGCTGCAACTTCTAATTCTTCAGGCCCAGGTTATGTGGTTTTTCCCACACTTCTCTGGGCCTTTGGGTCTTCCACCCTCTTCCGCCTGGTACTACTGTGCTGGTGACAGCCCCTGCCTGGAACTGCAGGCAGCGCTACCACTACAAGACTCACAGCTCACATGGGATGAAGGAAGGATGTGACGGGAATCAGTCAGAGTAGGAGCAAGGGCGACTTTGAGTTGAAGCTTGACACAATGAAAGGCTGTAAAGAGTGAATGTGAAGCAGGGGAAACCCAAGCTCCAAAATCTGAAGGGGCCGTGCTCTGAGTGCACCATTTCCCAGGACTCCTGAATCCAGGAACCTGTGCACTAAATAAGAAAAGCCTCTGCTTGGGGTACAGAGGTCATTTTCTCCTTATTTGCAGTGTATACTGGGGACAAGGATGGTGCAAACATGGTAGGCTCTATGAAGAACACACACATCTGTATGGCTCCAACACTGGGGGTCCTGTGTAACCACTCAGGTGCAATATCCAGGAACAGGCCAGGGCATGTTCAACAGGGCCCAAGTCCCCTTGAAAGCTGGTTTTCTGCAGGCTAGAGTCTGGTCCACATCTGCATAAAAAGTTACTGAAGGGCCTAAGCCAATGACATCTCCTGTCTGTTCACTGTAGCTCTGCTGCTCACGGGCAAAGGCTGCATTTTCTGATTCCTCATCAACACGCTGGTGCTTTTCGATGTCCAGGCAACATAACTAAGCTTTGACCAATGCTTTCAACAGCCTTTCCACCTCACTGGTCTGTCACCAATACACACACACTCTTTCTCACAAACCAAACAACCAAACCAAAGACCAAGCCGACAACAGGATCCTTAACTCTTTCAGATGCCACAATCTAGAGGGAGGGAGCACAGTCCTGAGTGCAAGCTTGCTGCCATGGCGTGGCCAGGTCAAGGACCCCCAGGACTCATCCTCATGTGGTGGCTGAGTCTCCCTCAGGCGAGGTTCAGAGGAATGACAGAGCCTTTCTTGTGTCTGAGGGAGAATATAGACAACAGGTGGAGAACTTCTCCACTGCAGCTTTCTCCTCCTGGATGTTTGTGGCCTCAAGATTGCTCCTATGAAGATTAGCCTCCATGTTCAACTGCATGCAATAACCCCACCACCCTGTTCAGCTGTGTGTCATGAACAGAACTTCTGAGCACTGCAGCCTCTCCACTGGAGAGACCAGATGACCGGATTCTGAGATCTTAGCTTTTCTGTGTCTCTGTATGTTTGTCTTTCCTTCATTCCCTTGCTGCCCCAGTCAGGTCAAGGCTGGACAAGAATGTGGCATAAGTTACCTGACTGCCTCATTGATACTTTGCCAATTTTAGTAGCATGATAAATCATATTGATTTGGAGTTCATATAAATTCTTCTTTCTTTTTCTTTCTTGGTTTTTCAAGATAGGGTCTGTGTAGCCCTGGCTATCCTGGAACTCACTCTGTAGACCAGGCTGGCCTCGAACTCAGAAATCCGCCTGCCTCTGCTTCCCAGGTGCTAGGATTAAAGGCGTGTGCCACCACTGCCCGGCACTCATAAATTCTAAAGTAGTGCTTGTTCCTACAAGATGCTGAAGAAACAAACGTATATAAAATCAGATCTCCTCCTGCTTGAGGGCTGATGGTCATCTGTGAGTTGTTTACAGCTGGGGCCTTCTGTCAGAAGCAAGAGAAACCGACGGGAAGCTTCTAGGCTATAGTGAAGCCTCACACTATCTGGAAACCATGGAGGGTAAGTGGTCCACAGTGTCACCTCCTGATGCTAGAAACACATGGATGTGAGGTTTCCAGTCCTTTCCATTAGAACACTCTAAACGAGATCAGGCAGACAAGCAGATGCACAGACAGAATGCACACAGGAGGATGCTCATGAAGCAGACTGCTCAGCAAAAGGCTAAAATAGTTTACGACACTTTAAAGAACTCGTTAACTCCGACCTTCAGAGGTTAGGGCATTCGCCAGACACACTTACACTCATTGTCTGCTTGGTCACAGGTGTCCTTCATGAACTCCCATGATAGAAATACCACACAAGGTACCGTTTTTAATCTGTACCATTCTATTTAGGAAACTGGAAAACAAGGTCATCAAAATAAGAGGATTTTATGCTTTGGAAATCCAAGACAACATCTTAAGCATCAGCCTTAACTTCTAACTGCTACCACAGACTTTGTTATTTTTTTTTTCATATTTTTTCATTTTCATATTTCTTTTAAAATACTTATATTAATTCATTGAAAATTGCACACAATGTATTTTGATTATATTCACTCTATTTCTTCTCCAATTCCTTCCAGATTCACCTGCATTTCTCTATGTGACCCCCTACAAGCCTGTGGTATTTGTTTTTAATAATCCAGATAGTCCAGTTTTTGATACCCATGTGCTCATGGGTGTGGCCCTCTCTTCCAGTGGCAATGGACCTACTGGAACTAAAGTCTTCAGGAAAACCAACAAGGTTTACTATTTTAAAAGAGTAAAATCAAATTATTTAGTTCACTGCTGTATATAATAACTCATGATAGTGTAAAATCTGAAGCAAGATCATTATCATTCGCAGCACATCAAACAGTGAATCATTTAAAAACTCAATTCTCCAACAAGGAGCCACGAGGCCATCCATCCCTTAGGTGTTTGTTTCACTAAAATCTACTGTCTACTAGATCATCTGAGGCAACGACTCCAAAGACAGTGTAAAGCTCCACAAATGCAACATGCACGAGAAGTCTTGCTGAGTCTCTTTTCTCCCTTGATTATTAAGAATGAAGCTTGGCTATGTTTGTTACTCCCTTCAGCAGAGCTACACTGGTGGGGGTGGGGTGGGGTGGGGGCGGGAAGATGTCCAGGAATTCCTAAAATCTGTGGGGTTGCTGTGGCAGTGCTGCAGGGCCAGGACTGGGAGCTGGGCACTTTGCTTTGAGAGTGACTCTGCTGTAAATATTCTGCATGACCTCGGGCGAGGGGTTGAGCCTCAGTTTTCATGTCCTACTTTGTGAATATAGAACAAACATAGTACCTACCTGTGATCCAGTCACACAGGCAGCCATAATACTGGGGTAAAAACTACCACATGTCAACTCTTTGTGACACCATTTACTTACTTTAAATATCTGGCTCAAAAGGGGCCAGGGAACTCTTCCTAGACACATGCTTACCTCCCATGCCCTACAATCCAAGCACACCTCGCTGCAAGGAGCTGGAAAGTTACTGAGCCCTCTGACCACTTTGCCCAGACACAGGAAGGATGCTTCCGAGATTCTCCACATGTTAAAATGGTTGTCTTCAAAATCTCAGAAAATACCCCAGCCCAACTCAGACAAAACCAAGAAGTTGACAGGCATATGACATTAGTAAAGGAGCAAGGACACGAAACAACTGCTTCCTTAGCCACCCCACTTCTGCTACCAAAATCAGAAAAGAGGGGCAGAGAGGACAGGAACGCCACATCCAGCTGGACATACATGGCTTCCTCAATGATTTTCCTAGTCTTTGCAAATCTCTGCAACCAACTATTTGAGATCAAATAAGGTGTGCTCTTCAGGCCTGAAGACAGCTCCAGAAAGTTTTCATATGATAGCTCTGTACCCGGGTCAGCATATTCTGCCACCCAGGATGTGTAGAGAGGCAAAGGCACAGAACACATTTGCCTATTACCCCAAGGTAAGGTTTTAAGTGGGGATGAGGTCATAGATGGGACCTTATAAAGTAGAAGAAAATCGGGGAGGAGGGAAAGAGGAAGGGGTTGGGACTGACAGAGATGTCAAGGAGAGACAGAGGGGAGCAGAGGGACACAACAGAAGAAACTGGGCAAACATGTGACTTTCTCTGGTGCAGATGCACAGTACTGGAGCAGTCTAGTTCAGTCACATGACCAAACAACAGCCTCTTTTCAACGTCTATCTTGCAACACATTGGTCTTTCAATTTAACAGGCACATATCCAGCCTTTTAAGATGACATGTCAGTGAGCTACAGTTTATCTTTAATTTCTACACGAAGCTTCTCTTGGATAGCACTCTTTACTGGAGTGGAGTAGCTTCAGATCTTTAACATCCCGTGAACATATGCTATTGATTTTCAAGCAGCTGATCTTTCCTCCTATTCATCCTGATTCCCATCCACACCTGTTATTCTGTGCCACCATCTGGGGAAGTTGTTGCCAATTCCAGAGAGACCACCACTTTCCCTCTAAAGTAACTGTGTTTCATAATCCAAACAACTATACCCCACTACCTTTAAAATATCCTTCTGTCATGCTTCAAAGTTAAATCCTGTGTACTAGCTCATCAGTGTGCTGTCTTTCCTTCCACTACATAGCAGGAGCCTATTAGTCCCCTGACCAGTATTATTGGGTGATTCTTTTATTCAACATTTAATGAAGATCAAAGTGTTCTACTTTCAAGCCTTGGAGTCCATAGCTACAGTTTGCTTCCAGGAACACTAGTGGGAAAAGTCATACATTTCACACCATGAAGACAGACCTCTAGAGCTAAGTCAGAACAAAATCTTATTCAGCATTCCAACCTATCTGAAATTCTTTGGGTCTCTATTCATATAAAAGATACTTCAACGAGTGTCTTCAGATGCTGCTCTGAGCCAGTCATTAAAGAACCACAGCTGTGGACCTATACAACGCAGCCACCTGAAAGGGTGGACTCCAATCTTGAAGAGCAGTGGACCCATTAGTACTGACTGTGCCAAAAGACCAAAAGCTGATTTGGCTTCAAAGTATCTGTTCCATTTTATCCTAGAGCAGTGGTTCTTAGTGTGTGGGTTGCAATCCCTCTGGGTGTCAACCAACAGTGTTTGCATATCAGATATCCTGATTTATGATATGATTCACAACAGTAGAAAATTATAGCAACAAAAATAACCTTACAGTTGGGGGCTGACACAGCCTGAGGAACTGCATTTAACAGGGTTGCAGCATTAGGAAGGTTGAGAACCGCTGTCTTAGGTGATCTCCTGAAAAATACTTCACTTGGTGAAGTCCACCTCTGTACCTCTTCCATACATTTAGACAGAATCAAAATAAGACAAGGAAGAAAATACAGGTTCCTGGAGAGCTCTGTGATTTTTCTCTTCCTTGAACATGAGGCAGACAAAATGAGTTCTCCAAGCTGGCAAAGGGCCCCAGTCAGTGACATTCTCTGACGACAGCCAACCCCACTGGAAATGTGCTGAACAACAAGCAGGAAATGATAGCGTGGTAAATTTAAATTGAAATCAATGGCTATTGAGCCACAAGTGCAGCTCTCCAAGCTCTTAATGAGGACTACCCAGCGGCTTTCTACAAGAGGTACGCCAGCTCCCACGCCCCAGGCATGTGCAAGTGAGCTTAGCACACTGCTCCCCCAGAACTCCCATCTGTCCTTCCAAACCCTCTTCCTGTGAAAGTACACCCAGTGTGCAATGCCAGAGCAGAGGACATGTGCAGTGAAAAAGCAACAATGCACTGCACATT
The DNA here is from genome assembly GCF_900095145.1 of Mus pahari. NCBI lineage: Eukaryota > Metazoa > Chordata > Mammalia > Rodentia > Muridae > Mus > Mus pahari. Next base: position 128,377,638 of record NC_034590.1, on the reverse strand, counting down.
TCTCAATTTCTCTCAGCAACAGCAGGTTTATGGCTCTAACAGACTGGCTCACCCACAGTCCTCTCTTTTGGTGAACTGTCTTCTGACTTCTGTGGGTTTTGCTCTTTTTGTATGGCTCTGTTTGCATTCCTAGTATGCTGGAGTCATCTTATTTTTCTTATTAGTTTGCCACTTTGCACATTACATATTAAATTACCTAGTGTCTTAGTCAGGGTTTCTATTCCTGCACAAACATCATGACCAAGAAGCAAGTTGGGGAGGAAAGGGTTTATTTGGCTTACATTTCCATACTGCTGTTGATCACCAAAGGATGCAGGACTGGAACTCAAGCGGGTCAGGGAGCAGGAGCTGATGCAGAAGCCATGGAGGGATGTTCTTTACTGGCTTGCTTCCACTGGCTTGCTCAGCCTGCTCTCTTATAGAACCTAGACTACCAGCCAAGAGATGGCACCACCCACAAGGGGCCCTCCCCCCTTGATCACTAATTGAGAAAATGCCTTACAGCTGGATCTCGTGGAGGCATTTCCCCAACTAAAGCTCCTTTCTCTGTGATAACTCCAGCTGTGTCAAGTTGACACAAAGCTAGCCAGTACACCTAGACAAGACTTAAAATAATATTGAAGCATCTCACCTCAGCACTGCTATGTGTCTCTTAACTAGAAAGCAGCTCCATTTTATTGTAAAACTGTTCCCTAACAGGCCACTCTCAAGGTCAGCTCGGATGCCTCTCCTAGCTAGCTTGGGTATGTAGCCACCACAGGCTGTGACAGACTTCTCATGGGGTGATGCCTGCACAGGTGCTGTCAGCCAGGAGCACAGCGGCCCAAGCACAGCTTCATTGCTTTGCCCGTCTTGCTGATTCTATGTGTGATAGACAGTAATGTGGTCAAACTGAGACTTTGCATAAAGGGAGACAGAAACAGGCTTTGGGAATATGTAGACAAAGGATTACAGAGAACAGGCTTCAGCCAGAAATTCTGGGTTCCCTGAAAAGGACATAGAAAACCAATTATATAAATATCAGAACTTCAGTCTGAACCTGACACATTTTTTACATTCCTGGCTTACTGGCATGGGGCAGTCTAAGTCAGATGAAATAGCTGGAAGTAACTTAGTACAATATGTTTTATTGTATCAAAATGCTTTTATGGGTAGGTCATGATTCAGAAATGTGGCAGCTGGTTCTTTGGCTAACAGGATGGGATGATATCAGTGGGGTGAGAATTTGACTTGCCTTGTGTCCAAAGAGATAAACTTAAAAACTCATATGGATCTTCACGTGTATGCACATTTCTATGTGTGAATGTGGGCGTACAAACAGGAGTCAGAGGACAATGCTGGGGGAGGCAGTCATTGCCTGGACAGTTCTCCTGTCCCTGCTTCCCATCTCCCTAAGTGCTGAGATTACAGACAGGAGCGCCACATGTGGCTTTATGTGGGTTCTGGTTGTTTGAACTCTTCCACATGCTTGTGCCGCATGAGCTTTATCTACTGAGTATTCTGAGGCTGTTAATAACAGTTTTGCACCCTGTTCACTGGGGTAGCACTGGCCCATGTTCCTCCATCATCTTGAGGTTCTTTTTATTCACTCTGTGTCTCTTGCCCTTCCTTCTAGCCTCGACTTCAGGCATATGATTGTAATTTCCACTAAACCAGATGTTAAGTAAAAAATGATAAATAAGGAAAGGAATGAGAATAAGTTTGGCATTTGTTAAGATTCAGGGGTGCAGATAAACAGATCAAACAAGCACACCAGGAAGGAAGGCGGTATAACCTGTTGGCTTACAAGGGTTTTCAAAAGAACACATAACGTGTGAGAAATATAAGCCCTTAAATGAGTCTGACATGTTATATTCCCGAGGTTATACTTTTGTACAATAATGACTTGATACAATGGGGTCTATATTGTTATGGGTGGGGCTGGATTTGTCCTGGGGGGTAATAAATCACTTTCCCTTGTTTTTTCACAACAGCATGGAATTTCCTTTTTAAAGATTTATTTTTTATTTTATATATATGGCTATTTTGCCAGAGTGTATTTCTGTGTACCATGTGCACACAATGCCTGGGAGAGTCAGAAGAGGGGATTAGATGCTCTGGAACTGGGGTTATGGAGAGCAGTAAACTGGGAACTGAACCTGGGTCCTCCACTACAGCAAGCAGTGTTGTGAACTGTGGAGTAATCTCTGCACCTGGAACAGAGCAATGAATGCTTACATTAACTCTCCTAGGTGAAGAGACTGATAAGAGAACAAGTTAAGAACTATATCTCAGGCCAGAGAAATGGCTTAGTGGGCAATGAGCGTCCTGCTAAGCCTGACATTCTTAATTGGAAGGAGAAAAGGGACTCCTACAAGCTGTCCTCTGACTGCCACACACTTGCCATGATCCACACAAACAACACAATCAATAAACACATGTGAAGAGAGAAATACATAGTAGGAAAGTATTTTCAATCACTGGTAACATTAATTTGGGACTGCTTACTAACAGTTCATATTTAGGAGACTTATAATGTATAGTGAAGTGCAGGCAGGTAGAAAAAGCTTGTGTATAAATGCCACAAAATCTTTAAGCTTTAACTTTACTGTCATCTATTTTATAAGTCTTCCATAATTTTGGGTTTCTTCCTTTGAAGGAATATGGTACCTATTTTCTTAAGGATAAGAGTTTTGAATCATTTGTTTAATCCTTAATCTCAGGGTATTGTATATATTCAAGTATTGTACACATAGGGAAAAAAAGCCTTTCCAGTTGTTATAAACCACACAGTTGGCATTAAAATCAATAAAATTACTGTGAACTAGTCCTTATATAAAGATGAAGACATACTTTTCATGCTGCCTAAAGCTACTTTAAAAAAAAAAAAATGATCCATGGACGATGGGGTGGGGAAAGTGCCCACCATGTACACATGAGACCTGAGTTCAAGTTCTCAGAAACCGGCATGGGTGTATTTGCAGCATTCTACCATGTACACACATGAACACCAACTCTATAGCTTTCTTAGTGAGCAACTGACTACTAAGAGTCCATGTGTGGACTCACTGCCCCCTTTCAACTTCTCGATGTTTCCATACCACCTGTCAACAGAATGAAGGGGCTCAGGGAAATAGCACTCAACTCAAGCCTTGGAACCACTCAACAGTGTGTTGGTGGTGCTGGGGCAACTGTGACTGGAGTCTGACCTGCAGGTCCCAGTGATTTTCTCTGTCCTCCCCACTCAGAGCTGTTATTTTGACAGCACACAAAGTCCATTAGTCATCACACTTACTACTTGTTTAAAAAGTTTCTTTTAACTCCAGTGTAATATGTAATGTCCACACAACAGTAATTAATATGAAAGGTGGAAAATGTATCACAAACCTTGAGAAACTACCCTTGGACCAAAAAAAAAAAAATTATCAAGTATGCCCACAAATTATAAAGTGTTAATTTTAAAAATTAAAACATTTTCTCCAGAGTTGCTTTTATTACTGTGAGAAAAATTTACTCACGATAAAAGTAAATTTTTTAAAAAAGATTTTAAATAAAATAGTTTCTTTTCTAAAACATGTGCAAAGGGGCCTTATTATTAAATGGGGCAGTCAGAGAAAACAAAACAACCACAAATCTAGAATAGTAATGTTCTACTTGGCATAAACACTTGTGCTCTGGACGATCAAAGGACTAGAGACCTTTGTGAAGCTAAGAGATCTGAGATAGTGCAATGCAAATAAGCACTGTCCACACAGCCAATGGAAACAGAAAACAGCACAAAACAAGTTTCTCCAGTCCTGGAATGGAGGGTCAGGTATCACAAAGTAAGACTTGAAGGAAAACATCAGTAGACAAGCAAACACCAGTGATTTACCTGGGAAATACTTGGGCAAAAGAACAAAGAGGGGATGGGGGACAGCTAGCTCATTGATAGCTCGTGCAAGGTCCTGGCTGCAATCAAGTATCAGTGTAATACACACACACACACACACACACACACACACACTCCTCGACACTAATCCAAACCAAACCAAACCAAACGTAGATGTACAATCTGACCATATAAAGTGCCACTACAGGTACCCAGTAAGTGCATGGTTTATAGACCCAAAAGAGCCTATCAGATTTTTAAATCACTGGGAGTAGGGCTGAGGAAATGGCTCAGTTTTAGAGCACTTGCTGGTTTCCCAGAGGTCTGGAATTTTGGTTCTCATAACTTATGTTTTGCAACTCACAACTACCTGCAACTTTAGCTTCAGGGTACTCAACACCCTCTTCTTGCTTCTCTGGGTACCAGCACTCCCAACCCCTAAAAATGAGGTAACTGTTAAGATATTCAGACAATGTAAGTTGGTGGGGAACTATCTGAACATGTAAATACAAATGTGCTAGAAAAAGAAAACATATAAAGTTCTAAAAAATATTAAATGAAAATTCTTTATAATTAAATCTTTATGAAGTTGCCCTGAAGGTAAGGTTGGAGGGAGTGGTGTGTGTGTGTGTGTTTGGGGAAGTAGTAGTGGTGAGAGAAAGTCTGTGCCACAAAAGATCATCCTCTAAATGCCAGAATTATCAGGTTAAATAATATTATAAAACCATTCACAGAAAACAAGTCACATATATTGAGAGGAACTATGGATCCTGAAAGGGAACATTGGCCAACAAGAGAATAATGCTTTCATAATGTTTTATATCTGAAAATTCTGTTTGTATACCCAACCAAATTATCAATTAAGTGTGAGGGGAGAATATGTGCACAACTGCACATTGATGGGATTTCCAAGCTTGCAAATTTTTGGACTTTTTTTAATTCAGAAAACTACAGGCAAATACAAGTCTCAAATAAAAACATTAAATCAAAACAGAAGATAGATAATATAGGACCCAAGAACTGTGAGCTCAATTCAGGAAAGGTGTCGAATGAATTTTAAGGCTGATGATGAAATGAGAGCTTGTGGAGCCTTAGGTTTGAAATGACACTGCTTCAAAGTCAGTGTTGTTTTTTTCCCCTACTTAGCCATGGTGACACTTAGCCATGGTGACAATATCAATTTAAGGGATTAAGAAAATGTTATTCCAAATGTAGGGAACATGAGCAGCGTTGAGTGTTGAGTGTTGAGAGGTCTCAGCTCTACTCCAGTAAAACTTTCCCCAGGTGAGGTTTGGAGGATAGCAAAATCTTTCTCTGGCCCAAGTGGGTGTGCTGTAGCTTCCTTCCTCACTTAAGGCTTCTCCCATCCAGTACCTGCTCCTACCCAGATTAGGTGAACCTGCCTCCTTGTTCAGGTTATAGAATAACCTGGCCTTCTTGCTCAACTGCACAAATAAACACGCTGAGTTTCTGAGGGCCGTGACTTCTCCAGCCCAGAGCCCAGATCACCAGATTCAGTATTGTCTGTGTGCCTGTGTGTTTGTCTTTCTTTCCTTGCCATCCCCATCAAGGTTCTGAGGCTGTTTAATGTTAGTGAGCATGCCTCAAGCTTAGATGGAACAGGACTACATGGTGTAGTGAGAAGCACTTAGGAGAGCTTGGCTGTTAATCAGGCAAGACTTGTCTGTCTGTCCCAGTTTCCTAAGAGTCCCCCTACACCTTACTATAAGATGAAAGGATCCTGTGACAGAAATACTAGTAAGAGTCAGTATCTTCAGCTATTTTTTCATACAGAAGATTTCATTACTCACCTTTTCATTTAAGCCTGCATCTACAGCAATTGAAGTAGCATCGTTTTCTAAAGCTGTCATTTCTAGGGACTGGCAATCTAAATCCCAGGCAATGAAAACACCATTTAATTCAATGGCTTAGGCTTTCCTAAAATGACCCTGGATAGATTCACCACTGTTCTGAGAAATGGACAGCCATTTTAATGCTCACTCCCCCAGGTAGCTTTTAAGGGAGAGATGAAAGCTTTAGAGAGCCTTATTCCTAAGTATGTTCTACAGTAAATGTGAGGCGTAACTGCTTCCCATTAAAACATCCACAGGAGTGGTCCTCAAAGGATGGGACATTTCACCCCAGGGGTTCCTGGCTACAAACTCCTTTCTTCTGGGTAATGGAGCACCTTTGAAGTAAACAGACTCTAAACATCTAGTAGATCCTTAGGATTCTCTTTTATCATTGTTTAGGGTCTTCCAAGAAGGTACCAAAATCTGTGGATTGTGGGAAGCGGGTGTGGCTGTGGCTGCGGCCTTGTGAACCAAGATGGCACCCTGGTTCACTGCCAAGCCCCGTGATTCCCTGCTTGATTATCAAAAACCTGATTATGCGCACCTGAGTGATTATGAGCTGCCTGCCTGATGTATAGCAACACCCACCCTGTCTTCGTGCATGGCTCTGACTGGATGATGAGTGATGAGAGATGAGTGCAGAGGGTGGAAGGGGATAAACTGGGGGATCCCAGAATAGAGTAGGCTAGGCGAGGCTGAAGCAGGGAAGCTGAGGAGAAGAAGCTGAGGTGAAGTTGGGCAGAAGCTGAGGAGAAGCAGAGGGAAAAGGCTGAACTGTTGTAGAGAGCTGGGGTGAACTGTCAAGAGAATAAAGAAAGCTGAAGCGGAAAGCTGTGGAAGCTGCTCAAACCCTGCCTTGGCGTAGTGTCCTCTTTTCCCCACCTCTGCTGGCCGGAGGTTGGGGTTTGCGAAAGTGGATGCTTGAAACTATATAAATGGTGCAATAGTTTTCAGGTAACTGCACATCCACATATTTTAAATAATCCCTAGAACAATTGTATCATTAACACAATGTAAATGCTCTGTGAAGAGTTACTGAAGTAACAGCATCAAGAACAGCTTGTATACTAAGACCCCGCCCCCCATTACTAAATATTTTTCATCTGTGCTGTGTGAATGTGGATAACAAGTCTGGGGTACAAAAGGCTGAACGTACTTACATAAAGTTATGACAAATGATAATATTTTTCTCTTGTCACTGGGACATGTCTTCCAGGTCAACAGCTGTTGGGGTAACTGTACTACATACACATATGTATTTTAGAGAAATGTTAATACATTCCTAAAATAGTGTTTTCCAAACTACTGGTTATGGTAAAATATAATTAATATAGAAATTAGTCTCCCAGTATAGCACATATTATTCTATTCAATTTCACTGTGATCCCCTCCCCAGAGATATTCCAGGCTTCGGCCTCGAAAGCATCTGCCACAGAGCTGTAACACTACCCGGGAAGAGAATGCTTTCTTGCCACCATAAGCTCCCAGCACTTGGCTAGCTAAACAGCTACAACCCCACCCCCACCGTCACCCCCCACCTCCCCAAGCACAGGCGGACAGCCCTGGAGCAACAGGAGTGGAGGCACTTTCCCCTCCCTGCTCATGCCCTTTCCCCTTCATTGAACCCTCCCACTGGGCTGGGCCAGAGGTACACTGACCAGATCAGTAATCAGCCATCATCAAAGAAGAGTCCCCCTGTAGTAGCTGGAAACAAATACAGAAATCCACAACCAGACAATGTACAGAGAATGAAAAACCTTCCAATCCTAAATGGATGCTACCACCAAATCCCTCAGGGGTCAGGAGGACACCACAGACACAAGGCCTTCTCAACCCAGCGTGACTGAGGTATCTAGGAATTCATGGGGACGGTAGGAGCATGCATAGGGCCTGCAAAGGTCCGAATGCTGAGATGGGGAAGTGAACGCAAGCCCATTCTAACCCAGAGGCTATCTCCAACTGATAACAACTGGCGAAGGAAAAACTGTTTTCTCCAATGGAGTCTTACTGGGTACAACCCACATTTGAGGGTAGGCCCCATGCCCAGTAGTAGATGGCCAAGACAAAATGAACTCGGTGTTTTGGAGATTTTCTGTCTCATAACGCTTTGTCTGGGCTTGCTTGCTTCCTTCCTTTCTTTAAATCTTACAGGTCTTTTACTTATACATTATGGCTTTTGGTTTTGTGTTATGGCATTTCTGTATGTTTGAATGTGTGTCTCTGCATCTATGTTTCATATGCTTTTTCTTTGGCTTTTTCTTTTCTATTTGTTTTGTCCTATACTGATTTGTTTTTATTGTGTATGTGTGTGTATGCATATACATATATACATACACACACATATGATTGATGCCTGTTTTCTAAAGAGAGAGAGAGAAAGGATGTGGAATTGGGTGGATAGGAAGGGGTGAAGGATCTGGAGAGAGTTATGAGAGGGGAAAACCATAACAGCAATATATTGTATGAAAAAAAAATCTATTTTCAGTAAAAAAGTAGATGGCTGTGTGACTTTCCTAATTGAAGATGTAAGGCTTCAGGTAATCCTATAGGAAAACTCAAAATGTGTCTGTTACATAACCAGTAAAATGAACAAGTGGGTCCTATGATCCCCATGTAAGCAACATACATACAATCTTTTAAGATAGCTGAGTTTGTTTCAGAAAACACAGTGAAGAAAAAGCACTGGTTAGCCAGGATAGGCAGCCATTCTAATGGGAGTAGAGGGCATTTAGGGGTGGGTGAGTTGAGGCAGTCTGCAAACCTACACTGCCCCTCTGTGGCCACAAGCAGTAGACCTTGTATGAGACAACAACAGTTTTTCTTTCTTGGTAATAACAATAATTATAAATAAGACCTTTTACTTCCTGTGATTTCAAGTTGATGGCTGTTGCCAGGACAACTAGGCAGAGCAGCAAGGAGCAGGGGCTTCATAAGAAACTCTCCTACCAAACAACCAAAAAAGCCAGATTACCCAACTAAAGTTACCAGAAACTGTGGCTTGCCAAGGGAAATGCTCAAATTAATCTGAAAGGAATAACCTGTCTTTTAAAAGCTGTCTGCAGATGTGTTCAGGCTGAGATACACTCATCCATTACAGAGAGCTTGGAAATTCCCTCCTGGAGACTGCAAGACAAAAGACTTCTCGAAGAGGAAGGCAAACCTCACTGCTAAATTAACTCCAACCCTAGGTATCACTTCTCAGTCCGTCTGACCGGTACTTCTGCCTGTAGCTGAACTGTCAAGCAGTTAACAAAGCTGAATATAGAGAGGTCTCTGGCTGAGACAAGAGCTAAGGTCCCTGATAAAGGTGGCAAGAGCATTTACATTTACAATGAAAGGAAAGCTTGAAGGTCTGAGGAGAGTCAGAGGGGACCCTGGTTCAGGGTCTCTAACCACTAAGGTGCGCCTCACTCCTGTAAGGGCAGGAAGTGCAGGAAGCAGACACCCTGTAAACATTTGCTAAACAAACAAATGCAGCTGCTAGGTTGGGAGGGTTGACACCCTCTGTTTGCACCCAAGCACCAAGGACTGGAGGTGGCTGGAAGGATAGGTGTGCCTAGATCTACTCTGTCTAGATTAGACACCCATCTGCAGCCTGCGGAGGCCAAAGCCCATTAGTGGTTTTGGCAAAGCCAAGACTAAATCTCAATTTCTTGCCCTTGCTCCAAGGATTCTAGTTTCCTTGGTTTGGTAGTTTGTCTCTTGTTAGACCTTGTAGTTCTGAAGTACTTCTGAAAACTCACTGAATTTTGCCTTTTAAATTCAAAGTGTGTTTAAATTTTGGCAAATTTCTCTATCTGCACCCTCTTAGGGGAAGCCGTAGTTGCTTTTCTTGAGGACTTTTGCAAATGAGGGAGTACTTGAGACTGTCTGATCTTGAAGTAACACTGCTCAGGTACATTCTTGCTTGTGTGTGTAGTTGGGGTTGCTACCCTTCCTCCTCACAACACAGGGCGACACTGAGACCATGATATCAACAGAAGGCACCACAGACAGCCTTGAAACATCAATGTATGGGAAGGATTAGAAAGTTCTCTAGACAGTGGAATATCTAATGATATTAAATAGCCTTGCAGATTTACTGAATGGAGCTACAATTTCCTAATTTGAAGCAACAGAATTAAAACAAATGTGAAAACTCTTGTCATGGGTTTATCTTTAAAATCTTTTTTTTTTTCTTAGCTATTGGGATTTTTTTTTTAAGATTTATTTATTTATTATATGTAAGTACACTGTAGCTGTCTTCAGACACTCCAGAAGAGGGAGTCAGATCTTGTTATGGATGGTTATGAGCCACCATGTGGTTGCTGGGACTTGAACTCTGGACCTTTGGAAGAGCAGTCGGGTGCTCTTACCCACTGAGCCATCTCACCAGCCCGCTATTGGGATTTTTATGTCAGAGTGAAGGGAGATTTTTTCCCTTGAAAGCAAAATCTTAATCTTTTCTTGAATCCTCAATGGCTGAAGAACCATGGAAGGGCCAAGTTAAAGGGGCATTTGGGAGGGCATGCTAGCAGCTTGCTGCTGGCAAACCACATGCATTGCCAAGGGTCAGCCAGAATGGCTGGCCATTTCCCAGCACTGACCTTACTGCTAGGAAATGCTTTACTGTCCAGTGTCTCTCTGAGGGAACCAGAAGTTCCTTAGGGATGGGGATGGTATCTTGCCCACTGGAGTTCCACACCTTGACGAAACAGGTACTTCATACGAATCAGTTCATCTCAACTTTAACCTCGCTTGAAAGATCCCAGGAAACAGAGCCAGAAAGCTGAGCTGTTCCTGTGCTCCTTCAAAACTGTGTTGCTTGCCATGAAATACATTATCAGAATTTTGGTGGTTGATACAATGTGGTCCTGGGTGTGACCAGGCAAATGAATAGGATTTAGAGGGGAATAGAGTTCTTTACAGAAAAGATGAGGAAAACATAACAGTATAGATTTATGAGCAGCTACGATTACAGATGGCAACCTGAGCAGATCTCATCAACCTCCATGGAAGGCTATTCACAGTCTAAACATGTTAACCCCTCATATACAACACAGCAATCACTTTGTACCTGTTCTAAGAAGGTGCTTGGATAAATTCTCACATAATATAAACCCTATAGATATTTGTACCTTATAGAAATGGTATGATTCCTAATTTGAATATATGAAATTTGAAATGATCTAAATGATTCAAAATCTGAAACACTGAATACTGACATAATTGGAAAATTTTCTCTGACCTCATGTGAAACACTGCAGTCAAAACTCACTAGAAATGTTGTATCAAATTGCCTTTATGCTAACTATATATGTTTATACATTCTAACAGTAGACCCTGATGCGGGAAGCACCCCAGCACCATAGCACCATAGCACAAAGCTGTGGACTGGATCCCAGCACTGCAACAACTAAACAACAGAATCCTAACTGCCAACAAAATCCAAAACGGATGGGAGATTTGGCTCAGCAGTTAAAAACACTTGTTGCTCTTGCAGAAACCCAGGTTCAGTTGTCAGGACCCACAGGATGGCTTACAAGCATCCAGTTCTAGGAGATCCAACTCTGACTTATGAACTTTGAGGTCACTACATACATATTCTGCAATACATACATGCAGGCAAAACTACTCTCACACATAAAATAAATCTAAGAAAGAATTAAAAAATAAACCCCAAACACAAGACTAAGAGTCCTGAAATGTAAGACCCTAAGGAGCACTAAAACCATTACATATGTAACAATGCCAATATGTAACTTATAAACCTAACACAGTAAGACAGTAAAAAGAACAATAGTGTAAAAGAATAATTGTGGCAGCAATAAATAAGCCATTGCTTATTTATGAATATTTTATTTAGAATTTCTGCACCACAAAGAAGAGCAAATAACTGAAAGCAGAGAAAGGAAGTCATTGCTGACGGATGGGATCCAGACTTCATTTGGAAACACTCAGGATGCTTCTGATCAGCCAACAGTGTTTACCAATGGAGGAAGAGCCACATGCTGCCATGTATGAGCTAGAGAATGGGGAGCAAGGCTGAGGGAAGTGCTGGCGCCCACCCCCACTGCTCCCCCTTCCTTAAAAGAGAAGCTATTTCCAGCACTTTAAGGAATTCTGTTCAGGATTCATGGTTACAGTAGCTGAACTTTCTTCCCCAAGTAAAGAAGGGGAGGGAATGATGGTCTCCTCTCCCTTGTACAGTTCTGAACATCAAGGTTCCCCATCTGTGATGATGCAGAGAATTGAAATCCTCTCTGGCACTCTGATTCACCTTTAGCCTCTTTCCCAGAGACCTTTCCAATCCTACCCCTGTAATCGCTCCATCCCTGTACGTACACACACACACACACACACACACACACACACACACACACACACACACACACACACAGGCTTTCACTGTGCTTCTCAAAGCTGCTCCTTCACAGCCTCTGACTGCAGCTTGCTAAGTGCACCAACCAGAGGTTAAAACCTAAGATGTACAGGCTGAGTTCACACCTGCAAACTAACATTTGCCTGAGTTATTAGATTTTGGAAAAACAAAGACTTGCCATCCAACTATTCTCATGAGATGGAACCTAAGAGTCACAACTCTGAGCATTATAACAAGCACATTGGAAACATGTTACACTCTTTCAATAAGTGAGGATCCACCTTCATAAGCAGAAGAAACAAGGCTTTAACTTTCATTGACTTGTTTTCTTTCTTTTGACAAGGTTTAACATTTCTACTTCTGTGCCAAACATTTAAAATCTCTCAGTGCTGTTCCCTTGACACCATCAGTACCTGTGACTAAGATGGCCACTCTTCTTCCCACAGGCCATATCACTTGGCAGATCTAGAGTCCACAATAAGTAGACTGGGCTCAGGCATGGGCCCCTTCTTCAACATATGTCCCAGGAAACTTATGCGAAGGCCACGGGCCTTTTGTTGATAGCAGAAGAATGAAATGAAGGAAAGGTGAGTGTCAGTGGCACTGATTAGACATGACCAGCAGAGCTCAGAAAAGGGGAGTGGGGCTTTGGCCTGCCTTTGTGTTTTTCAACTACTATGCACTGTGATAACAGCATATTTGTGACTCTATAGTTGCTGGTACCCCTCTTTTGTGACCCAGTGGCCTTACTGTAGTGAGAATTTTGGTTTGTTTGAAAAACACAGAACAATCAAGGGGATATGTTTTTGTTTTAATCCCAGGTGTGGTATGTGGAGCTGCTTCAGATGGTTCACAGCGACTGATTATGATTTGTTTCACCCTCTAGCAGGAGTGTGATTCTGCCAACTGCAGATAGCTCTGCGAATGTGTGATGTTTGGAATTCTGGGGACTTTACAGAGACTATATAAATGTTAGAGCCTCAGTAGGTGTATGGGTTATAGGTTGATGTTGGTTTCGGTTTGTTAGGTTGTTGTGTGCAAAGAAGAAACAACAAGAAGAAGAATCCTGAGAGCAAAGATCAAACTTGCCCTAAAGAACTCAACACTCCTAATCTCAGGAAGGATTATAGCAATAACATTGTCCCTTTCTCCTCTATCCTTTTTGTCTGTCCAATCTAGTGTCAGGGGGTTGTAAGGATGGAGGGGAAAAAAGAAACCACCGAGTAGCCAAAAGCCTGGCTATACCTTACCATTTGTGACTATGCTAACTGATACACTTTACAGAAAGGCAGCTCGACATTTTGAGAGCAATTCCTATAGTAAGAACTAATTATACGCATTACAAGGCAAATAAACTGAACAGGACTCAGTTATGATCCAACAGACAGGTAGATGTAGTGGATGATACGAGAACCTTGGAAACACATGGGCAGCTGACTTAGGGGAGACAGATGAGAACTGTGTAGAAGTCAGTAAATGATTAGCAGGGCAGGTTGCTTTGGAACACCTACACAAATAATCCACATGAACTGCTTTTAACAGGTCACCATATTTAACAACTGCATTTTTTAAAAAGGCTTACAGATTATTAGAAATGCTGATACCAGTGAAAGCTGCAAAGTTTCTAAAAAAGTGATTTGATAAGTCAATTTCATCTCATGCTAGAACTACAATGTGAGTTTCTATTTTATGATCAAAAAGGGGGAGAAGTACTCAGCTATTAAAGACAATGAATTTATGAAATTCTTAGGCAAATGGATGTATCTGGAGGATATCATCCTGAGTAAGGTAACCCAATCACAAAAGAAGTCACTTGATATGCACTCACTGATAAGTGGATATTAGCCCACAAACTTAGAATACCCAAGATACAATTTG